>NC_056725.1:19886450-20088316 GCF_019279795.1 Protopterus annectens | reverse complement strand
CAAGAATGCATGGATGGTAACTTTGGATTTAAGGGAGGCATATTTACACATTCCCATCAGGCAGGATCGCAGAAAATACCCCGGGTTCAAAGCCGGATCGAGGCACTTTCAATTCTCTGCGCTGCCCTTTGGATTTTCTACTGTGCCCAGGGTCTTCACCAAATGCCTGGCTCCAGTAGTAGCTTACTGCAGACTAAAGGGAATTCAAATTTACCCTTATCTGGACGATTGTCTCATTCAGGCAGACAGCAAGGATGTCTTACTCCAGCATCTAGAATTTGTACAGAACCTCCTCAAGTTCCTGGGATTTTCAGTAAACATAAAGTCAAATTTGACACCATTGCAACAGATAACTTTTCTGGGTGCACTTCTAAACACCACAACCCAGATGGCATTTCTGACATCCGAAAAACAGTTACAGCTGGCTTCAACTTTCAGAACTTTGGCAACTTTAACTCGTCTATCTGCAAGGAAATTCCTGCAGGCTTTGGGTTACATGGCCTCCTGCATCCTTCTCATGCCATATGCAAGACTACACATGAGGAAAATACAGTGGTACCTAAAAAGTGTATGGTCTCAGCATTGCCACAGTTTGGACATACTGATCTCCGTTCTTCCTTGCCTTCAAAAGGAATTTCTTTGGTGGTCCAGGGCATGTGCTCTAAACAAAGGGAAGCCCTTCCGCCTGCCTCCTGCCTCTCAGATTCTAACCATGGACGCCTCGGATTATGCTTGGGGAGCCCATTTTCAGGGCAATTGTTTGCAGGGCCTTTGGACAAAGGATCAGAAGCACCTGCATATCAATTTAAAGGAAATGTTAGCCATTCAGAAAGCTCTATTGGCCTTCAGGAATCTTTTACAACCAGGACAACTGTTAATACGGACAGACAACACCACAGTTATGTGGTACATAAACAAGCAAGGGGGATCACATTCCTACCCCCTTTGCAGACTAGCCATGGATCTATGGGACACAGCTCTATCTTGCAATCTGGATCTTCAGGCTCAGTTTCTACCAGGGAAACGAAACTTCCTGGCAGACAGTCTGAGCAGACATCTTTCGGATCCACACGAGTGGATGCTGGACACCAAAATATTCAAGATGATAACAGCAGTCTGGGGAATGTCCTCACATAGACCTCTCTGCATCCCATCTCAATCATCAGCTACAGACGATTTTCCACGGAGAAGCTTGGAGAGTGGACGCCCTGTCATTCAGTTGGAGGAACCTCTCGGGATATGCCTTTCCGCCTCTCCCTCTTCTTCCACGGGTTTTATTGAAGATAAAACAGGATAAGCCCAAGATAATCGTCTTGCTGGCTCCAAATTGGCCTCGGCAGTTTTGGTATCCAACTCTAAAAAACCTATGCCTGGAGCCCCCTTGGGTTTTACCTCAGTCTCCGATCCTTCTGTCTCAACATCAGGGTCAGGTTCTACACTCTTATGTCAGAACTCTCAGTCTGGTGGCCTGGTTAATCCAGGGCCTTTAATTTCTTCTTTACTGCCCAAGCAGGTTATGGATGTCATATTAGAAGCCAGACGTCCTAGCACTCGAAAATCTTATGCAGGAAAATGGAAAAGATTTTGTTCCTGGATACAGGCTCAGGATTCTGATCCTCTTCTTCCCAACATTACTTTAATTTTACTTTACTTGACAGATCTCTTACATAAGGGTCTCTCTTTCTCTTCCATTAAAATACATGCCTCTGCTATTTCTGCTCATTATAATACTGACCCTCCCATCTTTTCCCACCAGCTCATGCGACAGTTCCTCAGAGGAGCTAAGAACTTAAGATCTCCTAGATCTCCTCCTATTCCTGCTTGGGATCTCAACTATGTTTTGGAAAAACTAACCTTGCCTCCTTTTGAGCCTGCTGCTTCTTCTGACATCAAGTTTTTATCTTGGAAGACAGCCATCCTGTTAGCCCTAACCTCTGCCAGGAGGGTTTCAGAGTTACAAGCTCTAATGGCTGTGGAACCTTATATTATTTTTCATCAAGACAGGGTATCTTTGAGGACTAATCCTACCTTCATGCCTAAGGTGGTTTCCAAAGTGGCTTTAAATCAGACTATACACTTGCCAACCTTTTTCCCCACTCTAAAGGGGAAAGGATCTTACATTCCTTGGATGTACACAGACAGCTACGTTTTTATCTGAACAGAACTAAGGACATCAGAAAATCAGAGCAATTGTTTGTTTCTTATGCTTCCAGTTCCCAAGGTAAAGCCATTTCAAAACAGACTGTTTCTAAATGGATTGCTCATGGAATCAGATTTTGTTATTCTCAACATGGAAAGCAAATCCCAGGGAGTATACGAACTCATTCCACCAGAGCTGCTGCCACTTCTGCGGCCTTCCTCAGGGGAGTTCCTACCAAGGATATTTTGGAAGCTGTAACTTGGAGTTCAGTGCATACATTTTCTAAGCACTGCAATCCACCTCTCTACTCAAAGTCTAGGGCAGGCTTTGCCTCTGCAGTCTTGCAGGGCCTTTTAGCCGCCCCTTCCTCTTTATGACCACCTCTCTTTCTTTCAGCTTTGGGATTCTACCCTACAGTCATGACTGCAACAGTGAAACACGATGAACATAGTACAGTTGTGTACACCTACCATAAATGTAGATGTTTGAGTGTCTTCACTATTGCAGTCTGGGTTTCCCTCCCTCCTGTCCCCTCTAATTTTTACTTTTGTGTATTTCCTTTTTTCACCATTCTTCTGAGGTGTATTTGCAAAGGTTATGGGACCTTTTTCATTTTGGGACTTCTGACATCTGGGGCAAGAAAAACTGGAGAAGATGGCGTCAGCTGTCAGATTTGTACTCCTGGCGCTCTGACGTCAGGGAGCATGGTTGAACAGCCAACGCCGGACCCAGACTTTGGGATTCTGGCCGACCTGGGACTGCCTGCCGGCAGGGGAGAACCCTACAGTCATGTCTGCAACAGTGAAGACACTCTAACATCTACATTTATGGTAGGTGTGCACAACTGTACTTTGTAATTGAAGTACTAAGCATGAGCTAAATGAACTAATGTTGGATCTTTAGAAAAGGAAAGGTGCAAATTACATAGAAATACATTGAATTTGTGGGAGTAATACATACAGAACAATATACAGGAGGGGAGGAGGAAGATTTAAGGCAAAACAAGAACTGAGCAGTTTGTGTCTGAGTGAATTATAATTTGAAAATTGTGTATATTGCATGGAATGCCACCAAACATGGCGCACACATACAATATGCAGATGACTCAACCATCATCTGCTCAGCCCAGTCCCTACCCAAACTGCAAAAAGTCACACAGGAAGACTTTTCCTCTGTTGAACTTGGTTATCCGATGCCCAATTAATACTCAACCCAAACAAAACTAAATTACTAATCTTCCAACCCACCAAACATACTCAAAACAACTCTCACTTTAACATCACAGCAAAAGACAACACCACTATATACCCAACTGAACACACCAAATTGCTAGGAGTGGAAATAGACAAAGTAAAATTTGACATTCACATATCCATGACCATAAAAAAGTCCACAAAAAACTGGGAGCGTTGTACAGAAATAAGCAACTTCTCACCAAAGTAGCAAAGATTTCAATAGCAAATTCCCACTTTATCTCCACCCTACTTTATGCCTCTCCAATATATACCAACCTAAGGCAATGCGATCTAAACAAGCTAGAGACCTGCTACAACAAAATTGCCAAATTCGCCACAGGGGCATCCTGCCGTTGTCACCACTGTCTCTCACTTGCTGAACTGGGCTGGCTTGAACTCCCTCACCTCCTTCAGTGGTATCAACTCTCACTCGCCCAGAAACTATTAAACCATCCTCTAAATGTCTCATTCCTCCAGAATCTACTCCAACTCTATCGCACCACCAGACCACTAAGATCCAGCAACAAAAATCACTTGCAGATCACTAAAGCCAATAACTCTGCTGGTGAAGCACTATTCTCTTGCACCATAGCCAAATTATGGAACTCCCTTCCACCCACAATTACCTCTGTACCATCATGCACCCACTTCAAAACTTTACTAAAAGCGCACCTAAAAACATGCTGGCTATGCCCTTGCAACTCCCACTCTAATATCACCCACCCCATTCTACACCACTACCTTTCTTTCCACTCCACTAACTACCTTGAATATAGCAAGCTCAGTTGCTCATAAGCCTAGTACTTATTATACAGCAGGAACTTCTTATTGTAACATTTGTTAATGTCTGTTATGTACTTCACAGATAAAGATTCTAGTTGTCTACTGATGTACTATGTTCTTCATCTGTAAATATGTTGTAGGTAATTGCTATGTTAAATTGTTAACCGCTATGTAATCCAATGTAACTACTGTCTGTTTATTTTAACTGTGGAACTTTTCTCCCCGGGCCTCCACTGAAAATGGACCTACGTCCAGTCGGACACTCCCGGTCAAAAAATGTAAATTAATTAATTAATAAATAAATACTGTGGTTCCTTTTTTATGTGTGTATGTGTACCTGTATTGTTTAACATGTGATGATGTGATGTTTAAAAACACTGCAGATTTCTCTGAAATTCGTATGTGATCCCAGCTCAAGTAATGCCTACCCTTTTTTGTCTTCTCATTTGCATTTTTACTGTGTTTATCACCTGGGTTAGACCTCACTTTAAAATAGCCACTGGGCGTTGGCCGCGCTTCCACAAGGAGTCAGCTGCAGTGATTAGGAAGCTCACACTCTGCCTACATTTAAGAGAAGCTTAAAAAGGCATAACCAATCAAGCCACCTAGATATGCTTTTAGGATAGTGTTTAGAAAACCACAGTAATTGTAAGAGCTGATGATTTTAGAAGCAGTCAAGCAGTGCACTGTTTTCTTTTTCTTTATATTGATCTTTTGACTGAATTTCTGAGTGTCTTAATGTTGTAATTCTGTACTTTAGCCATGAGAAGAAGAAGATGCACAGATTGTCTTGCAATGGTTATTGTGTACTTTCAGCCATGTGAGTACATCACAATTATTGCAATTCTGTGTATTTTGGTCTACTCTTGCTGCCCCAAATGGCCAAGGTTGTAAATAGGGATTGGTGACCACACTGTTATCAGATTGAAATAAACAAAACTGAAGTCCCTGGAAAATTGAATTGTTTTAGTTCAGAATAGAGTATCACTGCATTTCACTTTGAAAGGCAAACGTTCATAGTGTAGGCAAAGCAAGGCTGAGAAAAGATTGTGGAAGAGACATCTGCTTGGGTGTAGCTGAAGCACTGTGCTGGAGGCACAACATAGATCTTGTTTTGACCTCTTTTCATGACCATATTTGATTTTGCCAGTTTTACCTTTATTTTCTTCTGTTTTAATACCCTTCTTCTATGAATTACCCTTGGTTTGCTAGTCTGTTCTCTACTCCACTGTGGCTGTATTTTACATTGTTCCTAGAAAACATAAAAATGTCTTGCTACACCAGACCTAAATTTACCACTTTTGAAAATGCATTGAAATGTCCCAGTCTTTTTTTTTTAACCCAAAGAAGTGTATTTTGGCCTTTCACCTTTATCACTGAACAAATACATTTCCATCTGTCCCATAGAGCTTGACCAGATTTGTCCAGATTTTTGCCTCATATTTTTGGTCTGTTCTCCTTACAATTTGTGTTTTTTTGGCAAATCACTGAAGTGTGAAGTCACTAAATATTGAAATGTATTTGAGTTTCAAACTTCATATCCTTCTGAAAATGTATGTTAACAAAAATCCTATTATTGTAACATGTAAGAGCAATATTTAAAATCTGTCCCTATTTGTGGGCCTTTGTCCCCCCATTATTTTAGGGTCTGTCCAGATATGATCTGTACTCTGCCATTGTTTCTTGTTGTAAATCTTTCCAAGCCTAGTCTCTGTATATCAATCAAACTATTGTATTTCTTCCTACCTTCCCAAATCTGAGAACTGATAACGCTTTTAGTAAAATGACAATCGTGCTTTTGTTTGTTTGCTCATTACATTCATACAGTACTAAACAAGTTTTCTGAGGATAACTGAAATGCAGTATGTTGCCTTAACTGTTTTTCAAGTCCTGTTTTCTTGTGGATTGTTGCAAGATACTACTTTCATTTAATGTTACTCTGGCTTGATGCATCACATACACTGTGAAATGCTAGGAGGAGGCACGCATGGAAATTGGTGAGCTTTTGAATTTGTACTATACTTGTGACCTGCAAAAAAGAGGCTGTTTTAATTTAGCCCATGTACTTGGTAAGCAATTAATTGATTAAAAAAATACCACTTTTAATCTTGGTTTCGGTCTGACCGTTTATTTTCAAGTGCACATAAAAGAACCCAAAACAAGTTGTGTAAAACACATTCATCCTCTTCTTATACTTTATGCAGGAATCCACAGGATGCGACTGTCACCACAAGTTAATTTGTGATGTTAAGTTGTCTATCTCGCCTTCATTCTTGCTGGATGGGTTCGGAGCCGACCTCGGCTCCGACTTGGCCACTCTAAAAGCTCGAGAGTTGGTTCCACCGGCTCGAGGCTCCCCTTATATCCCACAATGCTAGGCGGTATTACCTCAGATCTCATTTGCCGCTACAGCTATCGAGACGTGTTGCTTCAACCGGCTTCAGGTGAGTGTAGAAAATAGTTTAAAAAAGATACAAAACCCCTTTAAATTAGTTTTCCTTACAGTTTCCCCTTATTTTAAAGGATTTTTATTCCTTATTCCTTGTTCTCTTCCCTTTTTTACCACAAGAACTTATAGTTCTTCCCTAAGGCCTTTCGGGCCCTCCCATCTCCCCTTGGAGTGTATGTGTTTTTTGTAGGGATTGTTATAAATTTAAAACTATCTAAATTTATTTAGTTTTATTTAGTGTATAGTGTAATCGGTGTGTTTGTGTTTGTGTGTGGTTACACTTATTCCTTGATATGTCCAAGGATTCAAAGGTCTCAGGCTTCAAGAAGTGTGACTCGTGCTGTCAGAAAATGTCTCTGACAGACGGTCACACTTCTTGTGTGTACTGCCTGGGACCTTTACACCTGCAGGACTCTTGTGCTGTATGCCATGGCTTCAGCCCTAGAGTCCTGCAGGAAAGAAAAAAACAAGCTTATTTTACGGGGCTTGTTAAAGCCTGAGGGTCCCCTGACTGCTTCTTCGGGCAAACCCTCCAAGGCTTCTAGGTCTTCGGCTCCAGGTTCTGAGTCGGCACCTAAGACTCCTAAGTCTACTCCGGCATCGGCTCTGGCTGGAGCCGATGAGACACTAACTTCCACTTCGGTGGTTCCCTCGGCTCCGGCCGGAGCCGAGGTTTTGAAATACGTCGGCTCCGATCAGGCTGGAGCCGACATCTAGGAAGAGGTCAAGGTCACCGTCCCTTGGCTCCGTTCATTCGGCTCCAGCTTCTCCCCTGCTGTCTGAACGGAGCCATAGATCGCACTCCTCTAGGTCTTCGAGGCTTTCGGACCATGACCTTCAGAGGGTAGTGAGTCGACTTCTTAAGTCCGAGGCACTGGCCCAGATGCTTCAGTGCCCGACTCATCAGTCGATGCTCAACCCTATTTCTCAAAATATTCCTCCTCCGCCTCCTTTGAGCTCGGAGCCGGGCGCTGACCCGAGACTGTGATACCGCCGGAGCCGATACAATTGTTCGGCTCCGTCGGCCCGATTTCTTCCTTGGAAGAATCTCGGCGCCGACTTCCTCGTCGGCTCGAGGGGTGAGTGGCATCGACCCTTGTCCAACCCCACCTCCCTCTCGGTGCTTCGCGCTGGTGAGTTCGGCTCCGACATCGGCCTCGAGCCATCGCTGTCAGTGCCGAGGGAGGTTTTCAGCTTTCGAGCGGGACCTCTGGCTCTGCCTGACAGGGGTGCTCGAGGTCATGCGGAGTGTGTTGGAACCTGGTTCAACTCCACAGTCTGCTCCGCCCCTCCCTCATCGGTGCCTCAGGTTATGTCTACTCACTCCCTCATCCCAGACCGCAGAGAGCCAGCTCCTCAAGAATCCCCTGTGGGGATCTCATCCTCTTCCGAGACCTCTCCTGAATTGGCAGGGGAGCCCCTAGGAAGAGAAAGTGTAAGAGGAAGCACATAGACTCACCTGAGTCTGTCACCTCTGACACAGATTTAGAGGATTCGAGGGTTCCCCTGCCCCTTCTGAAGATGTCTCCTTTGCAGACATTCTAGAGATCCTGAAGCAGAGGGAAATTGGCCAGCCCTTAACCCTCGGAGGATAAATCTGTGTATCTTGAGGCGTTTGGCTCTCGCCTTCCACCTCCTGGGTGTCCCCCTTGACCCCCTCATGCAGGTGGTAGCTAAAGGCTTGGACGGCTCCTGACTCTGTGGACCCCACCCCCAGGAGACCTTCAAAGTTTATCACAGCACCAGCAGATAAGCAATTTCTCACTAAGGGAGTCTCTGTGGATGCTATGGTGGTAGCTGCCGCCACTAAGAAGGAGCTAGCTGATCCTTCGGTACCTGTCCATCCTCCTAACAAGGAATCTAGGTCTATGGACAGGTACGGGAAGCGGATGTTTTCGTCAGCGACTTTTGCTATGCTCGCTGAACTACCTATGCCATTTCACTCGTCTTCAAAGAGACTTGATCAAGGAAGCGAGTGAGATGTTGAAGGACCCTACAGCTGCGGGTTTTCAGGACAAGATGAACGCTCAGCTGGCTACCCTAAACTCTATAGCTAACTCCTCCATGCGCCTCCTTTCATATGTGGCTGATGGAGCGAGCAGAGCCGCAGGGACAGGTGTGGCCTTACGCCGGCATGCCTGGATGCGACTATGTAATTTTGCGGACCCCTTTAAAACGTCTTTCACTAATTCCCCGTTTGATGGATCATCCCTTTTTGGTCCTCAAGTGAAAGAAACCTTGACAAGGTGCGAGACAGATGGCAAAACTCTTTCTGCCGTCGGAGTCCGTTTTTCTACTCCTAGACCTTACCCCAAAGGCCAGAAAAGTAAAAAGATGTGGTTCCGCAAACAATCTCAAGGGACTTTGCCTGACGCACAGAGTCGGTTCCCCTCTAGAGGCAGAGGGGGGAACAATAATGGTAGACGTCGCCCTAGAAGCAGGGGGGGTCCGCAGAACCAGGGCAATCGAGAAACCTTTTCCGATAAGCCCTTCTAGCATCCCTGAGGTGTTGCCCGACTGTCCACCTTCGGAGGCAGTCGGGGGAAGATTATCACTGTACCCAGAAGCCTGGCGATCCCTAACTCAAGACAAGTGGGTACAGTCCATCATTTTCGAAGGCTATTCCATCCCGTTCTTTCGCATTCCAAATCAATCAAAAAAATCCCTTCCAGATGTTCCACCTGCTCAAAGGGATCAAGCAGCATTGGAAATATCAAAGTTGCTTGCAAAAAGAGCCATTCAGCCAGTGCCAGCAGACCAACAAGGATCCGGAATCTACTCCAAGTTCTTTTTGGTTCCAAAGAAAACAGGGGACTGGAGACCCATTTTGGATCTCAGTATCTTGAACAAGTCTGTCAAGAAAACAAGATTTCGGATGGTCACGCTACAATCCATCCTACCCCTGTTGGGAAAGGAAAACTGGATGGTGCTCTATAGACCTCCAGGATGCGTACTATCATATAAAAATGAACAGACTCTCCAGGAGATTCCTCCGCTTCAGGCTGGGAACCAGTCACTTTCAATTCAGAGCCCTGCCCTTTGGACTCACCACTGCCCCCCGGGTGTTTACCAAATGCATGGCAGTGGTAGCTTCTCACCTGAGACGTCAAGGATTCCAGGTGTTTCCTTACTTAGACGACTGGCTCCTCACAGCTCCTACCAAGCATCTTCTTCTACTGGCCAGAGACTACACCTTTCGCATTTTTCAAAAGTTAGGTATCTCAATAAATTGCGAAAAGTCTGTTTTGTCGCCTTGTCGTGCTATTACCTTCATAGGCGCAAATCTAGACACAGTCAACATGTCTGTGAGGCTCACAGACCAAAGAATAGCAGACATACACAAACTGGTCTCCCTTCTCTTCCACAGCAACAGAGTCAAAGTCAGGTTAGTTCTCAAAGTACTAGGGATTATGGCAGCTGCTATCCCTCTACTTCTATTAGCCAGATTTCACATGAGAATCCTTCAATGGATGCTCTTCACACAATGGTCATACCAACATCTTCCGATGTCCCACACCATTGTGATTACGCAAGCATGCAAGAATCATCTTCTTTGGTGGATTTCTTCCCCTCAGCTCTTCCTAGGAAGACCCTTTGTCCTTCCCCCTCCGGTTGCTACTCTGACAACGGACGCTTCCCTGATCGGGTGGGGGGGGCATTATCAGGGCAGAACAGTCCAGGGCATTTGGCAACCAGTCGAACGCCACTTGCATATAAATGTTCTAGAGATGAGAGCAGTGCTTCTAGCGTTGCGAGCCCTTCAAGACTCTCTTCCCTTGGGAACAATAGCAATTCAGACGGACAACATGTCTGTAGTGTGGTATATCAACAAACAAGGCGGAACCAGGTCCTACCCCCTATGTCGAGAAGCACTCAGACTGTGGCAATGGGTGATTTCTTCTCAGCGGTTTCTGATAGCAACGCACATCCCCGGGAAGTCCAATCTTATCGCGGACAAGTTGAGCAGAGCTATCCTCATGCCTCACGAGTGGTCTCTGAAAGATTCTATCTTGAGAGAATTTTTCTCAAGTGGGGTCAGCCTTGCTGCGACCTTTTGCTACTCCCCAAAACAGCAAGTGCAAAGATTATTTCACCCTCTTCCCTTACCAGGCCAACCCAGCAGAGACGCTCTAGTCCAAGTTTGGCCCCGGGACTTCTGTATGCATTCCTCCCTTCCCACTAATCTCTCAAGTGATACAGAAAGCTATCGCTCAGAAGGCCTCAATGATCCTCATTGCTCCTTACTGGCCTCGACAGGTTTGGTTCCCCTTTCTACATCAATTTCTGTTGGAGCAACCCTGGCATCTGGACCTAGTTCCAGATCTTTTGATCCATCAGTCGGGTCAGTTACATCGCTCCCTCCCCTCTCTGAACCTCACTGCTTGGTTCCTCCAATTCCAACCTTAGCCAGGCTTCCTCAAATATCTCACTCTGTTCGAGATATTTTGATAGCTTCCCATAAATCTTCCACTCGGAAGATTTATCTTAGTAAGTGGAAACGTTTCGCCTATTGGGCTCAAGGAAGGGACATAGATCCTTTCACTGCTTCCATCCAAATAGTCCTTGATTTTCTAGCTGAACTTTTCCATGCAGGTTCATCTCCTTCTACTCTTAAAGTTCAATTGGCAGCTATATCTAACTTTCATGTGGGCACCTCAGATTCTGCCATCATGTCTCACAAGCTTTGCAAAGCTTTCTTGAAGGGAGTTTTTCTTCTTAGACCTCCTATAAGAAATCCTCCTCCCTCTTGGGACCTTAATTTAGTTCTCACATCTTTAATTCTTTCCCCTTTTGAACCTGCAGCCTCCTGTTCAATGAAATTGCTATCCTGGAAGACTCTCTTTCTGGTAGCCATTACTTCAGCTAGAAGGGTCTCAGAGCTTCATGCACTCAGCAGTCGACCACCGTATCTTTTGTTTCATAAGGATAGGGTATCTTTACGTACCAATCCATCCTTTTTACCTAAAGTAGCCTCTGCGGCAAATCTAAATCAAAACATTGACCTCCCTGTGTTTTTTCCTAATTTTTCTAACAGGTCTGAACAAAAATTGCATTGACTAGATGTCCATTGTCAATTAAGGTATTATTTGGATAGGACCAAACAGATCAGGAAAACTGACCAGTTGTTTGTCTCTTATGCAGAAGGCAGAAAGGGCCTTTCAGTTTCGAAGGTATCACTTTCCAGATGGCTAACATCCCTGATTTCCTTTGTGTATGAAATTAGACACCAAAAGTTGCCTAACAAACCAAAGGCCCATTCGACTAGAGCTTTGGCTACTTCTATAGCTTTCCAAGACAGGCTGCCTATTGATACCATTTGCGCAGCAGCTACATGGGCTACTCCTCACACTTTTATTTCTCATTATAAGTTGGATCTAGCTTCTAGACATAGAGCTAATTTTGGTTCCACTGTTCTCAAGAGTCTGATCCGATAGGCCACCCGGGACAAGGTGCTAGGGACGCGGTCCCATCCAGCAAGAATGAAGGCGAGATAGACAACTTAACATATAGAAGTTATGTTCTTACCATAACGCTCCATGTTAGTTGTCTTCTTCTCGCCTTCTTTCTTAAGGCCCCACCCTCCTTCCCCCTAGCCTGGACAGACCTAGAGGAGTTTGATTGTGACCTCTCTTTCTTCCACCTCTATTGTATATGTATATGCTATACTTTGCATATATCCCTTCATCAGGTTTCAGGTCACCTTCTTCCTCTCCTTTTATAGAGGTGGTGTTTCCTTTTTCCAGTAGTTCTGGATTTATTATTCGCTGGGCCTAGCTTACAAACGAGATCTGAGGTAATACCGCCTAGCATTGTGGGATATAAGGGGAGCCTCGAGCCGGTGGAACCAACTCTCGAGCTTTTAGAGTGGCCGAGTCGGAGCCCTCGAGCTTTTAGAGTGGCAGAGTCAGAGCCGAGGTCGGCTCCGAACCCATCCAGCAAGAAAGAAGGCGAGAAGAAGACAACTAACATGGAACGTTATGGTAAGAACATAACTTCTATTTATAACTGTTGTAGCATTTCTTGATGTTGTCTTTCAGGTACATTGTGTACAGGGAGCAGTGTATAAATGTTAACCGTGTCCTTTTTTTCCCCCCTTCAGGCTAAACATTGATGGGCTGCTTGTATACTTCCCATATGATTTCATTTATCCTGAGCAGTATTCTTACATGCAGGAATTGAAGAGAACACTGGATGCAAAGGTAGAGTTTATGAACTGCTTTAAGTGGAGCAGTGCTTTTGTTTGCCCAGTAAAACTGTTTCAAATTGCTACATTTTAGTAGTCTGTCTCCTTCATCCTCACCAATTCTCCTGCTGGTTGCAGTATGTTTAATGACATTTTTTGACTTTTTTTTGTCTACTGGTTAGCTTTGCTGCATTGACAGCACTATAGTTTGGTTCTTTGCTGGGATTTATCTTTCTAGAGTCTGCATACGTTTTTGCTGGATGACATATTACCTCACAGCAAGAGGTTCTCTCATTCGATCCTTGGCTGGAGTGTGGGGAGTGCCTTCTATGTGGAGTCTGCATGTCCTCCCCGCAGTTGGGTGGCGTTTGAAAGACGTGTAAATGGGCGTGCCTTCATTGAAGGTTGGATGTCGAGCTGGCACCTTGGCATTCGTGAAAATCTACTGCCAATCAGCGGACCGGAGTTCCGCTGTGGCGACCCCTAACCGGGAAAAGCTGAAAGACAAACAACAACATATTTTCCTCCCACATTCCAGAGTTGTGAATGTCAGTTGCATATGTATTTATTTATGTGTTTGTCCTGCAGTGAGCAGGCTCCTTACCCAGGGCTGGTGTCTCAGTCTTTTGCTAATTGCCATGCAGAGGTAACCTCCAACTCCGCCATGACCATACTTGAACTGGATTAAGCAAATAATCAGTGAATGAATGGGTGGGTTAGTCCAGCTGGAAATTGGCCTATTTTCAGAGTATTCCTGACGTAGTAGTGATTTTGACTAAGGCATCGAAGTAAATGCTACTTAGGATTCATTTTCAAAACTTAAGGTATCTCTAGCTTAGGCATTACGAGACTTCAGTTTAATATGTCATCCAAAAGACTAAATTTCAGGATTTCAATCCCAACCATTTTACTTGCGGTACACTACTTTGATAATATAGGAATGTGAATCAAAGCATCTGGTGTAGAGACAGAACCCACAGCAGTTTGATCTTGCCGGCATTATAGGCTGTTGTGCTTTCACTTGAACCACTTATACTGCAACACCCTCAAAAATGCCAAATTCATTTTTATTTGTGAATAGTGTATCTGTTCATTTTTTTTGCTTCACAAACCTCTCTGAACTGAATGGATGTCCTTCAAGAATGCAACTGCAGTCATAACATATGGGGTTGTCCTGCCTCAGGCAGCCCTCGGTCGGCCGGATTCCAAAGTCTGGGTCCGACGTCGGCTGATGCCGCATTTCTCTCCGACGTCAGAGCGGCTGGAGTACATAAGCATCAGCCGACGCCATTTTCTTCAGTCTTTCTTGCCGTGCGGTGCCCGAAGCAGAAGCAGTTCGCAAGTGCCGGTCGGTCAGCTCCTGTATTCTTCGAATCCAAAGTCATCAAAAAAGCTAAGGACCCCGTTGGGGACCTTTCTTGCCTCAGCCGATGTCAGAAATTACTGAAAAAGTTAACAATTGTCTGTCTTGTGGTAAACAAATACCTCATAAGGATTTCCACTCTTACTGTCTTCCTTGCCTTGGCCCAGACCAAGACGTCTCGGCCTGTGTCGCCTGTGCTCGCTTCAATAAGCGCACTCTTAGGCGCCGGGCAGAGTTCGCTGAAGACTTTTTCGGCGATAAATTTGCTTATACAATGCCGTCAGAACTTCCGACATCGCAGACTCCTAAGAAACGAAAAGACCAGGACTGACATCCTCGGCCCGCGTCTTCCACCGACTCCACGCCAAAACCTACCGCGAGTGCTCCGGTTCCCCCTGAGACGGTTATTTCACCTCTCCGAACCGAAGACACCGCTTTACCGACACCTCCGATACCGGAGGCCACACCGACGCCAGTTATAGATTTTCCTCCGGATACTGAAACCAAGGAAATGCCCGAGACCATTGCTGTAGATAAGGTCACTCCTGCACGTGGAGCTGCTAGGCCCCCTATGGCCATGTCTATTAAGGCCTACACACGTGCTAAGGCAGCCAGCAAGACCAAGCACCTTACTGTTAAGGCCTTACCTCAGCCTACTCCTGAAACACAAATCATGACTATGGCCGCAGACTTAATTTCCATGATTAGAGGTTCACAGGCCCATCCTGAGAGGATCCCAGCCTCCTCCTGATAACAGGCACCGGGTTGAACCCTCTGACCCTATCCCTTCAGATGAAGATTCTGAGGACTCTGTTCACTCCGATGGCCAGGAAGAGCCCTTCCAGACCTATGAGGACTCGGATGCAGAGGATTCCTTCCCGTCAGCCTCCCCTCCTGAGGATATTTCTTTTGGGGAAGTTCTGCATACCATGAGGGAACATTTTAAGTGGCAAGGCCAGGAGTATTCTGATTCCAGAAAGCGCCTTCGAACCTTCCTTAAAAAACCACAACACAGGCCCCTGGCTATACCTCCTGTGCTTGATGTTTTGGATGACCTATACTCTGACTCCAGTGTTACCCCGGATACTCTTCCTCCTGCCCCAGCCAAGCCAGACAGATATTATAGGGTCCCAGAAACACATTCTCATTTCTTTAGGGCCCATGCTGTTGATTTAGAAACTATTTCTCAGGGACCTAAAGGGGTTTCAGCATCCACCTCCAAAAATCCCTTGCCTTCCAACAGGGAAGCTAGGTCATTAGAGAGATGGGGGAAAAAGGTCTACACCTCCACTACTTTATCTATGAGAGCTCTGAATTGCCTCTTTCATATGTTTCAATATCAGGATTACCTGTTAGATGATTTACAGAAAACATTGGCCTCTCCTGAACCTTTAGACAGGAAGTCTTGCAGGAAGCTGTACATAATTCTCAGCAAGTCAGCAATCACTTTCTGCAGTGTGGATATGATGCATTGGAAGCTTCATGTAGGGCAGCTATGACGGGGCGGTCATTCGTAGACATGCATGGTTAAAAGAACAACCTCTACCAGATCATGTTAAGGCAAAACTTCTTGATGCACCTTTGGAAAAGAACAAGCTTTTTGGTACTAATGCTAAAGATGTGTTAAAGTCCATCGAGGAAAAAGCAAAATCAGTTCAGACGGTCAAAGATTTCCTCCAGGTTTAGCCACCCAGATTCATCAGGAATTGGCCTTCTAAAAACTGGTCCTTTCCTAATCCTGAAAGATTTCAAAGGGGTAAAAACAGGCATGGCCAAGGAAGAGGACAATACAGAGGTTCTTACAGGGGACGACAATGGCAACCAGCAAACCAAAGAAGTGACACAGGAGTCTCCCCTGCCCCACAGGGACAGTCTCAATGACTTTCCTCTACTTCCGCTGACCAAGGAGCAAATAGAAGCTCCCTTGGGCGGAAAATTATCTCTGTTTTCAGACAATTGGCACAGATTGACAAAGGACAAATGGATTTTGGACATTATAGACCAAGGTTACAGGTTCCACTTTCATACCTTACCAAGAAAACAAGGCATGCCAAACCTACCACAAAACCAGAGGGCAGAGGCTATCAAGCAAATTTCTCTGCTTGCTCAGATCAAAGCAATAGAAAGAGTTCCACAACAAGAACAAGGCCAGGGGTTTTACTCAAGACTGTTCCTTGTTCCAAGAAAAGAAACTCAATGGAGACCAATACTGGATTTGTCCGCATTAAACACTTTTCTCATAGTACCAAAGTTCAAAATGCTGACTCTACAGCAACTCCTTCCCATGCTGGGCAAGGGGTCTTGGCTGATTACTCTGGACCTCAAGGAGGCATACCTGCATGTCCCTATCAGACACAGCTGCAGAAGATACCTCAGATTTCTTGCAGGGCCAGAGCATTATCAATTCTCAGCATTGCCATTTGGCTTATCTACTGCGCCCAGAGTATTTACAAAATGCCTGGCTTCAGTAATTGCTCATTGCAGGCTCCAGGGGATCCAAATTTACCCATACCTGGACGACTGCCTCATACAAGCGGACAACAAATTGATTTTGACAAAAAACTTGAACTATGTCATACAATTGCTACAGGCTCTGGGATACACAGTCAACTTCCAAAAGTCAAGACTTCAGCCATCCCAGCAAATAACCTTCTTAGGAGCCAATCTAGACACAGCCTCTCAAATGGCTTACCTGACAGAAGACAAGCAAGAGAAGTTAACTCATTATTTCAAAGGTTTGGCAAAACTCACCCAGATGACTGCAAGGATTCCTACAGGCCCTGGGTTACATGGCATCCTGCATTCTCCTGGTTCCATTGGCAAGACTACACATGAGAAAGCTTCAATGGTACCTAAAAAGCCTATGGTCTCAGCACAGCAACAACCTAGAGACAACCATACCGCTCATTCCATGCCTACAAAAGGAATTCCTATGGTGGGCCTCGGTAAGCCAGGCAAACACAGGTATGTCATTCAAAAAACCTCAGATAACACAGACCATGACCACAGAAGCCTCAGACCTTGGATGGGGGGCGCACATGGAGGGCAGATGTATACAAGGACAATGGTCTCCAAAGGAAACACATCTGCATATAAACCAAAAGGAAATGCTGGCAGTAATGCATGCCATCGAGGCCTTTCGACAACAACTTCAGCAAGGCCATCTACTGATAAGGACAGACAACACCACTGTGATGTGGTACATAAACAAGCAAGGGGGCACCCATTCCTACCCCCTTTGCAGACTGACAATGAATCTTTGGGAAAAATCACTGAGCCTAAACATACAGTTGCAATCCCAGTTCGTTCCAGGCAAAGACAATGTGCTGGCGGACAGCCTAAGCAGGAATTTCATAGATCCACACGAGTGGAGGTTACATCCGAAAATCTTCACACAACTCACCTCGACATGGGGCAGGCCAGAAGTAGACCTATTTGCCTCCCACCTCAACCATCATCTACAAAAATTCTGTTCAAGGACATACCATCCACAAGCTTGGAAAATAGATGCTCTTTCATTCAACTGGAACTTTCTAAAATCTATGCATTCCCACCTCTGCCACTGATGACCACAGTATTACTAAAGATCAAAGCAGAGAGGCCCAAGGGGATCCTAATAGCTCCAGACTGGCCAAGACAACACTGGTACCCACTACTATGGAGCATATGTCACAACAAAAAGTGGGCCCTTCCCCAATGGCCCCTACTTTTGACTCAACACAACTTCAAAACAGTGCATCCAAACCTTCAGACACTGCAGCTAACAGCCTGGGAGATCCCATGAATAACCTCAATCTATCTCTCTCCAAGGAAGTTCAGCGGATATTAACAGAAGCTCAAGACCATCCACCAGAAAGGTTTACTTAGCAAAATGGAAGAGATTCAGCATTTGGAATACCAGCAAGGGACATGATGCATCATTATTGAATATCCCACTCATCCTGGAATATTTGGCAGATATGCTACAGAATGGACTCTCATATTCTTCCATAAAGATACATGCTTCAGCTATCTCGGCTAGATATAACACTGATCCGCCTGTGTTTTCACATCCTTTGTTAAGGCAATTCCTCAGGGGAATCAAGAACATTAAGCCACCAAGAAAGGCTCCAGTGCCAGCTTGGGACCTCAACTTTGTCCTAGAAAAACTGACTCTACCTCCCTTTGAGCCAGCAGCTTCAGTGGACTTACAATTTTTATCATGGAAGACAGCTTTCCTGTTGGCAATTACCTC
Organism: Protopterus annectens; assembly: GCF_019279795.1. Classification (NCBI taxonomy): domain Eukaryota; kingdom Metazoa; phylum Chordata; order Ceratodontiformes; family Protopteridae; genus Protopterus; species Protopterus annectens. The sequence goes on along the minus strand of NC_056725.1, from coordinate 20,069,928 downwards.
AGCAAGAAGGGTTTCGAATCTACAGGCCCTAATGGCAACACCACCGTTCATAATCTTTCACAGAGACAGGGTCTCCTTAAGAACCAACCCTACTTTTATGCCAAAGGTGGTATCTAGGGTTTCTTTAAATCAAGCTATTCACCTGCCTACTTTCTTCCCCAATCCTGAGAGCAAAGGGGAAAGACTGTTGCATACCTTGGACATTCACAGACAACTTCGCTACTACCTGGACAGAACCAAGACCAGTAGGAAGTCTGATCAGCTTTTTGTAGCTTACGGCCCTGGAGTACAAGGAAAAGCAATTTCCAAACAGACTATTTCAAAATGGATTGGACATTGCATCAGATTTTGTTATTCCTTCCACAGGAAGAATGTTCCAGCCAGTGTCAGACCACACTCCACCAGAGCTACAGCCACCTCTACAGCATTCTTAAGAGGGGTGCCTACAAAAGGCATTCTAGAAGCTGCTACATGGAGCTCTGTGCATACATTCTCCAAACACTACAATCTCCCTTTATATTCCAGATCCAGAGCAGGCTTTGCTTCGGCAGTCCTGCAGGGTTCGATTGCCACACCATCTCTTTCCTAGAGTATTCCTCCTCCCCCAGCTAAGCTATGGTATTCAACCCATATGTTATGACTGCAGTTGCATTCTTGAAGGACACAGTACAGTTTTGTACCTACCATAAATGTAGATGTCCGATAGATATGCAACTGCAGTCGGATTTTCCCTCCCTCCATACCCCTCTATGCCTTGGGTCCACTCCTATCCCTGTTTCTCTTAGCTGGGGATATCTGTTATGGTGTATCTGTTTATTGCTTACTTATTTGTCTGGAATCCTGTTTTTGTCTTCCAATTTGATTACAGCCTTCCTTGGAGGGCACCTGGCATCTGGGGCAAGAAACACTGAAGAAAATGGCGTCGGCTGATGCTTATGTACTCCAGCTGCTCTGACGTCGGAGAGAAATGCGACATCAGCCGACGTCGGACCCAGACTTTGGAATCCGGCCGACCGAGGGCTGCCTGAGGCAGGACAACCCATATGTTATGACTGCAGTTGCATATCTATCGGACATCTACATTTATGGTAGGTACAAAACTGTACTTTTTCTTTAGTGCAGATCCTTGTGATAGTGCTGTATTACTAAGAGAGAGTTCATGTGAGCACACTTTACCAGTTGTATGCTTCCCGATGTAAAGTGGCCAGTTTGCAAGATATGTAATACAGAGTTGGAGGTCCATGCATGTTTGTATTTTATTTATATATATATATATATATATATATATATATATATATATATAGATATATAGATATATAGATATATATAGATATATATATATATATATATATATATATATATATATATATGCGCATATATATATATATATATATATATATATATATATATATATATATATATATATATATATATATATATATATATATATAGATATATATATATATATATATATATATATATATATATATATATATATATATATATATATATATATGCATATATATATTCACAAAGTGGGATTAGAAAACTGGTCAGATTTGCTAACATTTGTGTGTAGAATATGCTCAGTACACTTCTAAAAATAAGTCCAGCTACAGAATGACTGCATAAAAAGACTTCATAAATGCAGTAACACTTGCATGACTTGTGTGCTGAATAAATACTGTTGGATCACACATTAATGATTTGTAGGGCATGGAACTGCTGGAAAATGTTCTATAACTCCAAGGGTGTGTAGTAATATCTGTTTAAAGCATACCCCAGCATATGGCAGTATTTATATTAAAATAAGCTATTTATAGTACCGGCTTATAAATATTACAAACAACCAAACCAAAAACCACCTCCAGAGGAAGAGGAAGACTTTTCATTGTGGTGGAAGCCTTTTTTTCATTTCACTATTTTTGGCTTATAAATATTGGGGTACAATGTTTTAGGTATCCTTTTTAAGGCATTAGCTGCACAGTTGCTAGAACTTGTTCATAGGTTCATACTAGGCTATCTGCCCTAGGGCATTTATAAGCCTAGCCAGAATGTGTTTGGCTTTCACCACCCATTTTAAATTTATTTTGCTATGCCCTTTTTCGAGGTAAGTATACTGTGCCTCTGTCTAACAGTGACACAGAAGTGATACCCGGGGTAAACCTACGATCTCCCATCCACTCATCAAGATTCCTCTTGAAGAGAGTCAATGAGGGACTCTGCCTAACCTGGACTGGGATTTTATTCCAGAGTGAAGGGAGCCACTGGGTTATGAATCTGTCCCTCCAGCATGTCCTATTTATTTCAGTGCTGAGGTTCAAGTCTCTCGAGCGCGTAGCTCGATGGGATTTGGATATTCTGAGGTGCAGCATGTCCATTAATTCCGGGTTGGACATGGCTTTATACGTCAGACACAGATCGCCTCTGAACAGGCGGTATGCCACTGAGTAGAGCTGGAGTTTCTTTAACCGGGCAGCATATGGCATCTGTTTGAGTCCTTTGATCCTCTTGGTGAGGTACTTTTGGGGTCTTTCCAGTTGCTGCAGGTGTCTGGTAAGGTACATCCCAAAAGGGGCATTGTACTCAATTATGGGCCTGATGAGGGATGAGTAAAGAGGCATGATGACGTCCCCTGATCTAGATGTGAAAACCTTCATGATTAGGTGGGCTATATAAAATGTTTTTCTAACCACTTTGGCCACGTGGTTGTCAAATGAGCGATTGCTATCAACTTGGGTCCCCAGATCCCTAATTACTTCTTCTGTACTTAATGGATTACCACCTATATGGTAATTTGTGGGCACTTTAGGACGGCGCAGTGGTGCAGCGGTAGCGTTGTCGCCTCACAGCAAGAGGTTCTCCGGTTTGATTCTCGGCTAGGGTGCCTTCTGTGTGGAGTCTGCATGTCCTCCCTGCGTTCGTGTGGGTTTCCTCCAGGTACTCCGGTTTCCTCCCATATTACAAAGACATGCATCTGGAGCCTTTCTCCCCGGGCCTCCGCTGAAAATTGGCTTCGTTCCAAGTCGGACTTTCCCGGTTAACAAATGATAAATAAATAAATAAATATAAACACTTTGTTTTTGCCAAAGGTAATGACTATACACTTTTTGGCATTTAGCTTGAGGCCATGGCTCTGGCACCAGTTGTCTGTTTCTATGAGGCCCTTTTGGAGGATGCTTGTGTCGGCTGGAGAGTCGATTATGGCGCCCAGTTTGCAGTCATCCGCGAACTTGGTCAGCCACAGTCCTTCCGTGTTGGCCTGTACCTCCGAGAAATATATACCGAACAAGAGAGGTCCCAGGACTGAGCCTTGTGGACACCACTTGTAACTGCTTTGGAGTCTGACATGGCTCCAGCAATTCTAACCATGTGGGTTCTGTCCTTGAGCCAATTTGCAATCCATCTAGTGACATGGTATGAGGTATAACCTGGTAGTGCTGGGGTGCTCTCGGGAGCCCTGAACCAGGTTTCTGTTACTGCACAGATATCGAAGTTCTCCATGCTAAGGAGAGTTTTGAGTGCGTGCATCTTGAGGTTTAGACTTCTGGCATTGAGTAGCATTACTCTAAGTTTCTTATCCCTTGTGATATCTATGGAGGTGGGTTTGTCTTTTGAGCCTTGCCTAAAAAAGGCACTATGGGGGTAGCAAGAGCCTTTGCCAATATCCTAGATATTAGTCCAGTGGGGTATTATCCAGACATGCCAGAGGGCACAGGAGTTAGTTTTGAGCTTTTTTTTCTGTTTGTGTGGAGCTGTTCACCATACAGTGGTGGATAGCAATACCCTGTATAGTAGCAAATCTATAAAGCTAGTATGTAGGACTTTAACCTGTAACACAGAAAGGCTTTGCATGGAGCTAAGCTTATGGCAGTTGCTTAGTGCATCAAGCAGCACTAATATCAGTTCATAACACTATTTAACATCTAGCCTTAAACCTAGACACCACTTAAGTGACCTTTGTAAAACCAAGTCCCGAAACCATAATGGCCTAACCCTAATACAGGTCCTAACATGGATTTACAGTTTCCTAATGTCTCTGTGGACATCTTTGTAGATACAGGTATCCTGAGACAATGTAACAGTTGTCTGTTGTACTCTAACAACTTTTTATTCCTCAAAGAAACTAACACAATATGTGAGAGATGTACATACATAACTTTCTTGGAGGCAAAACCTTGATTACTGTGATGTCTGGATAATACCCCACTGGACTGCTAACAATAAATAATGTGATGTCCCTTACTATTCTGGGTCAGTAACTAAGGAACTTCAATCCTCACTACTGACTCCAGTAGGAGACCGTCACTTAAACGGGAGTAATATTTCACAGTTTCTGCTAAGAGCACAACAGGAACATGCGCTATAACCTGCCATTTGACTGTATATTTTTGTCAAGAAGCAAAATGATTAAAAATATAAAAACGTAATTTCCAATAAACAAACGGGACTCAATCATCAGGAAAATGAAATCCGTACTGAAGGATCGAAATCCAGCATTTAGAAAAACTCTAGTTAAACAGGAATTTATAAATTAAAAGAACACCATCCCTGATCTAAACTAAATTATTACAGCAGAGCAAAGGCAGGCTTTCAGTTCCTGCTGAGTCCTTTTTGGGTGTCCACTGCACAGTATGACTGTAACTGGCAGCTGACAACTGTAAATATCGTACTGGCAACAACTGATTAAAGCTGCCTTCGACGGGCCATTTGATAGATTTGCTTAACTGTCACAACTGTTCCAGTTCTAATTTTCATTTCATGTTTTTGAAAATCAACCAACAGTCTCTGACACAGAGCAGCTGTCAACATTCCGATAACATCATCTGCAAATCAGCTGATTCTGAGACAGTCTGCAGTTAGACTCATCTTCACAAATGTGTGCAGTTAGAAATGTGCAAACAGATTATAAATCAACTTGTAAGAACTTATTTGCAATATCATAGCTTCATGCTGGCATATAATACACAAGTTAATCTGAAATCATAGGTTCATACTAGGCTATCTGCCCTATGGCATTTATAAGCCTAGCCAGAGTTGTGTGGCTTTCACCACCCCTTAGGTTGAAGAATACTATACCCATTAGTTTGCCGTGCCTCTGTCCAGCAGTGATACAGAGATGATCCCCGGGGTAAACCTATGATCTCCCATCCACTGGTCAAGATTCCTCTTGAACAGAGCCAGCGAGGTGCTCTGTCTCACATGGACCGGGATTCTGTTCCACAGCATAGGGAGTCTCTGGGTGATGAATCTGTCCCTCCAGCACGTTCTATTTATATCCGTGTTGAGGTTTAAGTCTCTTGCTCTTGTGGCTCTGGTGGATTTGGATTTTTTGAGGTGGAGCGTGTCCATTAATTCCGGGTTGGACATGGCCTTGTATGTCAGGCACAGGTCACCTCTGAGCAGACGGTATGCGACTGAATAGAGCTGGAGTTTCTTCAGTCGGGCAGCATATGGCATATTTTTGAGCCCCTTTATCCTTTTGGTGAGGAACTTTTGGGGTCTTTCCAATTGCTGCAGGTGTCTGGTAAGATACATTCCGAATGGGGCATTGTACTCAATCATTGGTTTGATAAGCGAAGAGTACAGGGGAACAATGACCTCCCTTGATCTGGATGTGAATCCCTTCATAATCAGGTGGGCAATGTAGAAGGTCCTCCTAACCACTTTGGCAATGTGAGTGTCAAAAGAAAGGTTACTGTCAACTTGGGTCCCCAGGTCCCTGATAACCTGTTCTGTACTTAATGGATTGCCACCTATGTGGTAACTTGGGGTTACCTTGTTTTTACCAAAGGGTATGACTATACATTTTTTGGCGTTTAGCTTAAGGCCATGGCTCTGGCACCAGTTATCCGTTTCTATGAGACTTCTCTGAAGGATATCTGTGTCTGATGGATTTTCAACTATGGCGCCCAGTTTGCAGTCATCTGCAAACTTTGTCAGCCACAATCCTCCTATGTTTGCCTGCGCTTCTGAAAAGTAGATGCCGAACAAGAGGGGGCCCAGGACTGAGCCCTGTGGGACACCGCTTGTGACCAGCTGACATGGCACCAGCAACTCTAGCCCTGTGGGTTCTGTCCTTGAGCCAGTTTGCAACCCATCTTGTGACATATGGGTTTACATTTAAGCTGGTGAGCTTTTCTATGATACCCGAGTGGGGTATTGTGTCGAAAGCTTTTGCAAGGTCAAGGTAGGCTGTGTGAACTGCCTTACCCTCATCATTGGCCTTGGTGACTGTTTCAAAAAGTCGACCAAGTTCAAGAGGCATGATCTGCCCTTGACAAAGCCGAATTGGGTAGGATCCAATGTCTGTAGGTCCCCTATGTCTTTATTTATGAGTTCCATTATGATCCTCTCCATAGCTTTGCAGACCAGGCTTGTTAAGCTTATGGGGCAGTAATTACCAGGGTCCGTAGAAGCACCGCCTTTGTGGAGTGGGACCACAGTTGCCGTCACGCCACTCTTTGGGCGTATCCTGTGGTAAGGCTAAGATTAAACAGCAGCCTTATGTGTGGGTTTAGTTCCTCATTGAGTTTGTGTAGCACACAGCCGGGGACACCATCCGTTCCCATTGATGCTGTGTTTTAGCTTTAGAGAGAGCAGCTCTCACCTGGGCATTTGAGATGATTGGGAGGCTACACTCTGCTGGGATAGATATTTCTCCTTTTGGGGGAGGGAGGGGAGAAATTTTCACTGAACCTGTCTGCCAGTATGTTTGCAATGTCTGTGGGTTCAGTGATTTTTGTATCATTTTGGACTAATTCTGAGCATATCTGGGAGTTTCCACCCAGATTTCTAACATAGCTAAAGAAGGCCTTATGATTGTCTTTTGAGTCCTTGGCGATTTTTCTCTCAAAGTTGGCCTTGGATGATTTTATGAGTGATCGTAGTTTTATACTAGTATTGATCAGAGATGTCTTCCCTTTTAGGGATTTTGCTCTATCTTGTAGTAGCTTTCTCCTCTTGTTGTAAAGTTTGTTTATGGCTGGGGTCCACCAGATCAGGCGCTTGCCTTTGGTGGAAAGGGTCTTGATTTTATTTGGGATTGCTTGATCCATGCAATCCTGGAGGTGCTCGTAGAAAGCATTTGTAAGGGATTCAGCAGCATGGGTTGTGGTTTCCAATGGCTCAGGGGCCTTGAAGGATACCACACCAGTCTTAAGAAGTGTGAAGTTGGCTTTTGAGAAGTTCTTCACTGTGGTCTTTTTGTTGGGGTGGGGCGGGATGTGGATCTCCAGTGAGATTAGTTTATGGTCTGATCTCACCAATGAGGGATATACTTCGGTGTGGAGCATTTTGTCCCCATGTTTGTGATGATCAGGTCTAGTATATTTTCACCTCTTGTGGGAATGGTGACAAGTTGTTCCATAGCATTTGAGTTTATGAACTCCAGGAACCTTTGGGCTAGGGTATTGGGGCTTGAGTAATGTTCCCAGTCTATGTTTGGGTAGTTGAAGTCACCCAGTATGATGGTGTTTGGAGAGACATTTATACTCTCCAGTGTCTTCAGGAAGGCTGTGTGGGGTTTCTGAGTTTGAGAGGGTGGCCTGTAACATGCTACAAACTGTAGAGCAGTTTTGCCTATGGTTAATTGCACCTGAATGGTCTCTGATGCTTCGTGAGTTGCCACCAGCCTGGAGGTGTGGGTATCCTTGATGAATATGGATGCACCCCCTCCTTTTGTGGTACGGTCCGGGTTTTGGGGCCAGAACGCATGATATGAGGTAAAACCTGATCGTGCCGGGGTGCTCTCAGGAGCCTTGAACCAGGTTTCAGTCACAGCACAGACATCGATGTTCTCCATACTGAGGAGGGCTTCGAGGGCGTGCATCTTGAGATTTAGACTTCTGGCATTGAGCAGCATTACCCTTAGTTTTTTTCCATTATTGTTTTCTAGGGCGGTGGGTTTAGAATTTGCGACTTGTCTAAAAAAGTCACTATGGGGGTGGCAGGAGCCTCTGCCAATATCCGGAAACCCAGGGTGACAGGTGCAAGCCGTCCCTTGGAAGCAGCGTGGCTTGTCAAGCATGTCATTCCAGGCAGACAGACATTGGATCCACTTAGAATGACACCAGAAATTAAGCCAATTATTAAAACTGATCATTTTGTCTCTGTATTGTGGCATCATTCTTGGTGAAGGTAAGATACTGCTCAGGGTCAGGGTCATACCAGCCTGGGCTACATAATCTGAGAGCTCCTTTATGTCTCTTTTCATGTAGTCCAGGGAGGTACGTCTCAGGTCATTCACACCGGCATGGACAATGACAGAGTCATACTTATACTTGCTGTGGAGTGACCTGAGTGCTTGTGTTATGTGGCGGATTCTAGCGCCCGACAGGCAGCTTACTGTGACCCTCTCCTTGTTCAGTCTGGTGAGTGGGACGTCAGTGTGTCTGACTATGGAGTCACCTATGACAAGTGTGTCTGGCATTGTGTTTGGCCTTAAGGGCTGTGACTGATTTGCACACTGACTTTGTGATCTATGTGTTGCTTGTGTTATGTCATGAGGTGGCAGTTGTTTGGGTGTCTGCCTTGGAGGCCTCTGCTGTTTTGGTAGATTTTTGATCAGTGCCTCCGAGTATGTCTTTGTGTGTTTATGTGTTTGATTTGTAGTTGTGATAGTTCTATGTGAGACTGGGTTTATGGTGTGTGTGGTTACCTTCTCCTCCTGTCTGGTTTTGCCAGTCCTGAGTTGAGAGAGCTCAGCCTCCAGTTTGGCTATATAGTTGCATCTCTCGCATGTATTTGTGTTTTGTGGGAGGAGGAGAGGGTTGTTTGTGTACATGAGGCAATTGTAACATTGCCTCAATATTCCCAGATTCACCAGCTGAGCAGGAGAGGACGCTAGCAACTGACCCTTTGACATGCTAGAAGAAATGAAAAAGTTTGCTGTGTAACTGAGTCAGAAAGGACCTATAGGGAAGTGGGTACTCAAGGGGGTTTTAAGCTAGTGAAGTACTTTGTATAATATAGAAGTGCTTTACCTGACTAAAAATGCTTTAGGAACAAGTGCTGAGCTTTACAGATGGAGAATAGACTGTTTAGATTACAAGTAGAGCAGTTCTAAGGGAAAAAATGAAGAGCAGACTTCACGGAGCCAGAAATAGTTTAACCTTGTTTAACCGGCACTGCCCGATGGTGCTCTAATGGCAACTCCACGCTAAATGCAGAAAAGGCAATAAGTCAGTAGTACAGGCTAGCACACTTTAGTGGGCAGCCAAACAATTAAATTAAACAGCAAACAAACACTTTTCGACTTGAATTAGACTAATTTCGACTAAAATGTACTTTTAAGTGCAGATAATAAAAAATGCAGTAAATAACTATGAAAACAGTTAAAGCTTGCTCTAGGTAAGCAGTAGAAGGTAAAACAAATATAAAAAACAGAAGGATACTTAATCAGGAAAGCAGTCGCTTTTTTCAGTTCTCTGTAGCCAGGAAGACTCAACAGGACCACATGGAGCTGTGTCTGAGCAATATGGCTTCAAAAAATGCCAGAGGCAGATTTTAACCAGGGAACTTCAAAAGAGCTAGAAATGGTCCAAAATGACCAATTACTACAGCTTCTTGTGCTGAGGTCACTTCCCTCAAGGACAGGTAGGCTATTCAAGGCTCCCCACTCCCACTGGTGAGCTAAGAAACTTCCTTCTATCCAAGTAAGGCAATGGACAACACAGGAACTACAACACAGCCCAGGATACAGCAAGGCCTGTAAACTGGTCTAACTAGTTTAGGAGAGGCAGGAAAACAAGGAATATTTTTTTTGTTTTTTTTTTTGTTTTTAAATAGAAACACACAGAAATGCAGAAAAGGCAATAAGTCAGTAGTACAGGCTAGCACACTTTAGTGGGCAGCCAGACAATTAAATTAAACAGCAAACAAACACTTTTCGACTTGAATTAGACTAATTTCGACTAAAATGTACTTTTAAGTGCAGATAATAAAAAATGCAGTAAATAACTATGAAAACAGTTAAAGCTTGCTCTAGGTAAGCAGTAGAAGGTAAAACAAATATAAAAAAACAGCAGGATACTTAATCAGGAAAGCAGTCGCTTTTTTTCAGTTCTCTGTAGCCAGGAAGACTCCACAGGACCACGTGGAGCTGTGTCTGCACAAAAACGTCAGCCAGACATGTTAGCACAGATGATAGTGTAAAATTTCTTCACACTTACAAACAAGGTTGTCAAGAAGACACATACTACATTCTTCACACATACTGCTCACAGCTAAGGGACCTAATTGAAACCTTTCCAAACCTCAAAGTCCTCCTAAACTGTCAGACAGCAACACCTATCCTCCGCAATCACTAAAGTACACAGCAAAAGCAACACCTTACAGCACAGATGAGCCTACACCCAGTGATCCTCCAAGAACAAACCCCAGAAGGGAAGCAGAAATTATACCTAGTACTTTTCATAAGGAATTCTATTGTATGACACACACATGCCCCTCTCAGCAGGCTGGGCAATGAGAAGATAATGGTTAGTTGCCTATCTGGAGCTAGGATCTGCAATATCATGCAGGTGCTCAAGTCTCTGCACCACAGGTACCAGTATTATTCTGTCATAGTTCAAGTGGGTGTAATTGACATGAGATGTACCTCACTGAACTATATGTAAGGAGACACAGTGGATCTCTCTAAATATGCATCACAGACAGGTATGTGCCTTGCATTGAGCAGTATTCTACCTTCACCAAGGATGATGCCATAGTATGAACAGAAAATGATCGATTTTAATAATTGTCTTAGTTTCTGGTGTCACTTCAGGGGATCTCAATATCTATCAGCATGGGAGTTAATAGACCATATTGCCTTTCTAAAAATGGTCTGCACCTGTCCTCTGTGGGCTTTCGGATATTGCCTAAAACTTTATCAACCCTCCCACAACCTTTTTAGGCAGTGTCGAAATGACAAAACTACTAACATAACAAAAAACCTCAAAACAACCTTAAGTGTTACTGCTCAGTGCTAGGAGTCTAAACAAGAAACTCCACACCATACAAGCTCTCCTTACTGTGAAGAATATAGACATCCATGTTAGTGAGACTTTAAAACCATAGAAAATACTCTGGTTGTACAAAGATACAGAGCATTTCACACATTTAGACCAACAGCAGCACAAATGGGGGCCAAAAGTGGAGGTGTCTTGATCTAAGACAGCTCCAAGTTGGTTAAATAGTCTGATGCCCTGGAGTTTGTACACTTCCAAGTCTTCATAGACAAACTTCCTTACCATGTCCTGGCCAGCTACAGATCACCTTCTGTGAGCCACGTACAGTGGATATAAAAAGTGTACACACCTCTGTTAAAATGCCAAGTTTTGTGATATAAAAAAATGAGACTACAATAAATCATTTCATAACTTTTCCCACCTTAAATGTGACTTAAAATCTGTACAATTCAATTGAAACGCAAACCTATCTGTTAGGGGAAAAATATAAAAAAAGTACAGTAAGCTGGTTGCAGAAGTTTGCATGCCCTTAAATGACTACTTTGTTGAAGCACCTTTTGATTTAATTACAGCCTTCAGTCTTCTTGGGTACACACCCGCCATCAATTAAAGAGACTCTGATTAACCCCAAGTAAAGTTCAACTGTCCTAGTAGTATTTTCCTGACATTTTCTCAGTTGCCTGCTACAGCAAAAGCCATGGTTTGCAGAGAGCTTAAAAAGCATCAAAGGGATCTCATTGTTGAAAGGTATCAGTCAGGAGAAGGTACAAAAAAATATCCACAGCATTGGATGTACCTTGGAACACAGTGAAGACAAACATCAAAAAGTGGAGAAAATATGGGACAATGGTGACATTGCGACAAGACGAAAACTGGTCAGGGAGGCTGCCAAGAGATCGACAGCAACACTGAAGGAGCTGCAGGAATTTCTGGCTAGTACTGGTTGTGTACTACATGTGACAACAGTCTCCCATGTTCTCCATATGTATGGACTATGGGGTAGGGTTGCAAGACAGAAGCCTTTTCTTACACAGAAAAACATCCAGGCCTAGCCAAAATTTGCAAAACCAATACATCAAGTCTAACAAAAGCATGTGGGAAAATGTGTTATGGTCTGATGAGACTAAGGTTGAACTTTTTGGCCACAATTCCAAAAGGTACAGTTGGTGCAAAAACACTTTGTATCACCAGAAGAACACCATACCCACAGCGAAGCATGGTGGTGGCAGTATCATGCTTTGGGGTTGCTTTTCTTCAGCTAGAACTGGGGCTTTAGTCAAGGTGGAGGGAATTATGAACAGTTCCAAATACCAGTCACTTTTGGCCCAAAACTTTCAGGCGTCTGCTAGAAAGCTGAAGAGGAATTTCAGCTTTCAACAGTACATCCATATCAGCAAAAGAATGGCTTCACCAGAAGAAAATTAAAGTTTTGTAATGGCCCAGCCAGAGCCCAGACCTAAATCCAGTAGAAAATCTGTGGGGTGACCTGAAGAGGTGACCTTGCAATCTGACAGATTTGAGCACTTTTGCATGGAAGAGTGCAAATATTGCCAAGTCAAGATGTGCCATGCTGATAGACTTCTACCCAAGAAGACTGAATACTGTAATTAAATCAAAAGGTGCTTCAACAAAGTATTAGTTTAAGGGTGTGCACACTTATGCAGCTAGCTTATTGTGCATTTTTTTTATTTTTTATATGTTTTCCCCTAAGAGAGTTGTTTGTTTTTCAATTGAATTGTACATTATAGGTCACATTAAAGGTGAGAAAAGTTTTGAAATGATTTATTGTGGTCTCATTTTTTATATCCCAAAACCTGGCATTTTGACAGGGGTGTATACACTTCTTATATCCACTGTAACTCACAACTCTTACCTAGACCTACTAGAGGTGCTCACCATCCAACCAAATACCCTATTCGTGGAAGACTTTAACTACCCCTCTGTAGACTGGGAATCATACACTGCCTGTAACTAACAGGCATGTTTCCTGGACTTTTATCAACACAAACACCATGGACCGGATATTGTGCAGTCCAACCAGAGAATCAAACATATTGGGCCTAGTAATCAGCAACATAGGAGACCACTGCACACACCCCAGTGTCATGCCCTCAGTGGTGAGGTCGGATCACAAAGTTGTCTCTCTAGAATTAAAACATCAACCCAAAAAACCCAACTAAACCTGTAACGGGCAAGAAGCATTCTAAACCAAACTACGTCCTATTTAGTGACAGCTTGTCAAAATTGATGACTTCCCCAAACCACCGAGAAAACAGCCAGCTATGCAGAATTATTTACAGAAACCCTGTATCAAACATGTAAATGGCTGCAGTACCTACCAGAAGTAAGCTTAGATCGAACACCAAAAACAAACCCCTACTCTTGTGGAATCCTTACAATAACAGGGTAAATAACAGAAGAAAAAAATTATGGCTAAAATTGGAAAAAGCAACCTCTTAGAGACAAGATTTCTCTGATTCATCAAATTAAAAGCTAAGAGGTCTGACAAAGTCCAACAAGGACAGTTACTAGGTCAGCATAGCTTCCAAGGCTAAGGACAGTCATAAGGCCTTCTTCAGCTATGTCAGGAACCTTAAAGGTAAATGGCACAATCTTCACTGACCAGAGTGACATAGCAAATCTACTGGCTGATGAATTTAGCTGTAACTTCACCCCCCCCCCCCCCCCACTCACTCCTGTGAAATCCCTTCTAGCATACCAGCCCCCAACTATCAGCAGAGACAAGGTCCTGATGACTCACAGATGGAATCTAAGAAGTCAAGGTTGGTGAGACCACCTCCACCAGGAGACCAGTCACCAATGTAGTACCCCAGAGCTCTTACCGGGCTTGCTCCTGTTTAGCATCTGCTTCTCTGAAGCCGAGGCTTATGTCAAAGGCCCCTGGTTCACCAAGTTGATAAATGACTGTAAATTGGGAGCTATCATACATTCTCCCCATGACACCAAGAGCCTACAAGAGGGTCTGACACAAACAAATGACTGGTGTGAAAGCCATGGATTAAAACCCCATGCAAAAAAAAGGCATTATAGTACCATTTGGGAAATTGTCCACCCAAGCTAATTACTCAAGTAAAACACCCATAAGATTTGACTAGATAGGCATCTATGAACATATATAGACAGCTCTGAGTTGGTCAAAGACCAGATCACTAAGATAGTAAGAAAATCATTGTGTCTTGCCCAACTCATAAGCAAGGGTATGGCATCCAGGTCCAAGGAAGTTCTAGTACCAGTCTATTCAGATCTTATCAGACCCATTGTTGAGTACAATGCCTCCTTTGTCATGTACTTAACCAGGCACTAGCAAAAGTTGGAATGCCCTCAAAGGTTCCTCACTAGGAGAATCCAGGGTATGAATATCCTGTTCTACACAGATCGCCTTAAGTACTTACCTATATACTCAGCCTCTTACATGTTACTGAAAAGCGAGCTATGCTCTGTATGTAAAGCATCCTCCTGCCCAGCTCTGATGGATCTCTTGCATGTCTGCAAAACAAACAGCATCAGAAACATGAGATCCAAGGACCTGAACTTTGCCTGCGACGTAAATAGAACATGCAGAACAGACTGATATGCGTCGCAAAGGATTTTCACACTATGGAATAAACTCCCCATTAATGTGAAGCAGAGTTCATCCCTGATCCTGTTCAAACAAAACCTTGATTATTGGATGGAAATCACAAACTCGCCTCCGGTCTAACCCCCATATCTCTGATGAACAGAGGTTGACAGTAAGTAAATTAATCCCCAGCTAACATACCCCCTTAACCCTTAGCTACCTTCTTATTAATGTATACCCAACCATATAGGTGTCCAAGGAACTCTGGTACAGAATTGGGTTGGGTTGCATGGCTAAGCTTGTAAAGATCCTGGTGATGGTTAGCCTAATACCTCTAAATTGATGTTCTTCGTGTTTCACTGTTGCAGTCATCACATTTGGGTTATTCTGCCTGGGGTAGCCCTCAGTTGGCCCGAATACCAGAGGCTTAGTATTTCTGCGTCTGTTGCTGTCACTGTAGGACTGACGTCAGGTTGTCAGTGGTATAAAATCAGGCAGCCGACGCCATTATATTAGTGTTTCTTGCCGAGGAGCCTGAAGCAGAAGCAGTTCACACGAGTGCCGGTCAGCTGCTACCTGAGTTTTCATTTCCGAATTGAAGTTGAAGTCTTCTAAAGCTAAGCACCCCATTGGGGATCCTTTTTTCTTGCTCTAACCCATGCCAGAAAAAGTTAACAATTGTCTCACCTGTGGAAAGCAAATACCACACTGAGACTTCCATTCTTACTGCATCACCTGTTTAAGCCGAGACCACGACATCCCTCACTGTCGCTTTTGTGCTTTGTTCAACGCCAGAACTATACGTCATCGGGCCCTTATTGTAGCTTGATATTTTCTCTGTCAGTCCTCGAATTCCGATATGGCTTTGGTAAGCCATCAGACTACCGATCTTCCGAAAAAACATAAGGATAAAGAAAGAGACAGACAATACAGGTCCAAAACTGCCGACGATGCTTCCGCTAAGCTAGTTGTCAGTTCTCTGGTCCTCATTGAGGTGCTTTCATAGCCCCTGATGACTGCTTCTGTGAATTTGCAGGCCACTACCAAGACCCTTTCGGAGTCTGGTATGCCGTGAGTCTCTTCCTCGACTAAGGATCCTGCAAATGTCTCTACCTTGGATGGGTCCGGAGCCGCTGAGCAGGCACCGGCTTCCAAGGAAGTACTTTGCACTATCAATACTTGATGCAGACTGACTTCTTTCACGTCTTCAGCTCTTTCTAAAACTACTGAGTTTCGAAGGCCCAGGGTACAAACTACGCCCAAAAAACTGACGACCCAAGCTCAGGCACCTGCTTCCTTGCCTCAGTCTCAAATGCTTAAAATGGCGGAAGACCTTATTATGCTTATTAGGGGAAGCCAGGCTACCCCTTCGAAAAGAAAAAAGGGACTTGTCCCCAGCTGAACAGGAGTCCGATGACTCTTGTGCTTCTGAATATGAAGACATGCAAACCCTCTCTGCTTATGAGGATTCTGATGCAGAGGAATCCATTCCTTCTGCCTCTCCACCTAAGGATTTTTCATTTGGGGAAACCCTTCATACTTTAAGGGAGCATTTCCAATGGGAATGTCAAGACTATCCTCAATCAAAAAAGAGACTCGGGGAATTCTTAGATTTACCACAGCACAGACCTTTGGCCATTCCTCCTGCCCTGGATGTTGTGGATGATGTCTTTATGGAGTCCAGTTTGACTCCTGACACCCTTCCTCTTGCTCCCAGCAAACCTGACCGGTATTAGAGTCCCTGACTCTCACAAATTTATTTTCGAAAATTCTACTGCTGACCCAGAAGTCATCTCTCAGTGACCTAAAGGAATTAAAGCAACCTCAGCTAAGAATCCCACACCCTCAGACAGGGATTCCCAAGCTTTAGACAGATGGGGTAAAAAAGTATACACCTCTGCTACTCTTGCTGTTAGAGCATTAAATTGTCAGTTCCACATGCTGAAATATCAGCAGCATACTATGGAACTCATCGAGCAAAAAATAATCTTCCTTTCCTGCTTGTGCAGTAAATAAAGAATTACAAGAGCTTATGCATTCTGCAAGTCAAGTTACTAATCACATCTTGCAATTTGGCTTTAATGCCCTAGAAGCATCTTGCAGGGCAGCAGTCACTGGTTCTATCCTTAGAAGGCATGCTTGGCTTAAGGAACAGACCTTGCCAGACCATGTCAAATCCAAATTATTGGGCGCACCATGAACAAAGACAATTTATTTGGCAGCAAGGCAGAAGAGGTCTTAAAAAAGATGGAAGAAAAAGCTAAATCTGTGCAAACAATTAAAGACTTCTTACAGGCCCAGCCTCCGCGGTTCAGTACACTGGTCCTTTCCTGCCCCCTCCAGGCCAGGACAGCCCAGACCTTGGGAGCAAGCCTGGACACTGCATCCCAGATGGCATTCCTTACCTCAGGAAAAACAAGCCTACCTGACGGGCTACTTCTCTCAGCTAGCCGCCAGAACCCAGTTATCGGCAAGGAAAATCCTGCAAGCTCTAGGGTTCATGGCCTCCTGCATTCTACTCATTCCATATGCCAGACTGCATATGAGGAAACTGCAATGGTACCTAAAAAGTGTTTGGTGTCAACACTCTAAGGACCTGGAAACTATCATACCAATGATACCCTGTCTAAGGAAAGATTTCCTTTGGTGGACAGCAGCATGCAACCACAACAAGGGACTTCCCTTCTCACAACCCCACGCCACCCAGACCCTCACCACAGACGCATCAGACTATGCCTGGGGTGCACACCTGAATGGTAGGTGCATTCAGGGCCATTGGAGCCCAAGTCAAATACATCTGCACATCAGCCAGAAAGAGATGCTAGCTGTTCAGCATGCACGGACAGCTTTCAGACCCCTACTCTTGCAGGGACATCTGCTGATCAAAACAGACAGCACCACAGTGATGTGGTAAATCAACAAGCAGGGAGGGACTCTTATCCACTCTGCAAGCTCGCCATGACCCTTTGGCACACGGCCGCAGCCATGCAACTACACCTGCTAGCACAATTCCTGCCAGGCTCCATAAACTCTCTGGCAGACAACTTAAGAGAAACCTGCTAGACCCACACGAGTGGCAACTAGACCTCAGAAACTTCACCCTTGTAACCCAGAAATGGGGCACTCCGAAGTTGGACCTCTTTGCCTCCCACTCCAACCATCAGCTCAGCAAATTCTGCACCAGGGAACCTCACAGCAAGGCCTGGAAAGAGGATGCTCTATCCTTCCAGTGGGTAAACCTCTCTGTCTGTGCATTTCCCCCACTACGACTCCTTTCAAGGGTACTGTTCAAAATAAGGGAGGAGAAACTGAGGGCAGTCCTGATTGCCCCAGACTGGCCACGACAGCACTGGTACCCATTGCTGCGCAGCCTGTCACCCGTGCCACCATGGCACCTACCTCAGATCCCAACACTCCTGACCCAGAGGAATGGAGAATTCATGCATCCCCAATTGCAGACCCTCAACCTGGCAGCCTGGCTTATTCCCTGACCTCTCCTCAAGCTGCCAGCCTAAGCAAACAAGTCCTAGATGTTATATGTGAGGCCAGATGCCTCAGCACTAGAAAATCCTATGCTGACGAGTGGAAAAAGTTTTGCACCTGGATCCAGGCTGAGGGAGCCAGAATGGCACAGCCCTCCTTACCTCTCATCCTGGATTACGTAGCAGACCTACTACACAGGGGTCTGTCCTTCTCTTCTATTAAAATTCATGACTCTGCCATCTCTGCTCATTACAGCACTGAGCCACCTCTCTTCTCACACCCTCTCATCAAACAGTTCCTAAGAGCGGCTAACACTTTAAGGCTACCCAGAAGAGTTTCTACCCCAGCCTGGGACCTTAACTTTGTGCTGTAAAAGCTCACCCTAACCCCCCTCCCTTTGAACCTGCAGCTTCAGCAGAGTTAAAATCCCTCTCTTGGAAGACAGCCTTGCTTCTGGCCATCACTTCAGCTAGAAGAGTATCAGAGCTACAAGCACTCATAGCTGTAGAGCCCTTCATCATTTTCCATGCTGACAGGGTCTCCCTCAGGACTAACCCATCCTTCATGCCTAAAGTGGTGTCCAGTGTGGCTCTTAACCAATCCATTCATTTGTCCACCTTTTTCCCTAACCCACAAAACAAGGGGAAAGGATTCTGCACTCTGTAGATGTGCACAGACAGCTCAGATTATATCTGGACAGGACTAAATCTTTTAGAAAAACTGATCAATTGCTAGTCAGCTTCGCAGCAGGGGCAGAGGGCAAGGCCATATCCAAACAGTCTCCAGATGGATAGCACACTGCATCCATTTTTGTTACAAACAGCATGGGAAACCACCCCCAAAGGGGGTCAGGACACATTCCACCAGGGCAACCTCCACTAGTGCAACTTTTCTCAGAGGGGTCCCCCACCGGGGACATTATGGAGGCTGCAACATGGACATCTGTTCATACTTTCACCAAGCATTACCACCTGCCTATCTTCTCCAAATGCAGGACAGGCTTTGCCACCGCAGTTTTGCAGGGCATCCTAGCCATCCCCCAGTCTTCTTGACTGCCTCCACCCTTTTCTTCAGCTTTGGGAATCAACCCAAATGTGATGACTGCAGCAATGAAACACGAAGAACATTGTACAGTTGTGTACACTTACCATAAATGTAGATGCTCGAGTGTATTCACTGTTGCAGTCCTGGTCTCCCCTCCCCCCTCCATCCCCCCTTGTCTCTCTCTCTCTCTCTCTCTCTCTGTCTCTCTCTCTCTGTCTCTCTCTCTCTCTCTCTCTCTCTCTCTCTCTCTCTCTCTCTCTCTCTCTCTCTCTCTCTCTCTCTCTCTCTCTCTCTCTCTCTCTCTCTCTCCACCATAACCTAGCTCCCTATTTAGGGGCTCCTGACAGGGCAAGAAAAACTGATGTAATGATGTCGGCTGCGACAGTAACCGACGCAGAAATACTAAGCCTCTGGTATTCGGGCCAAATGAGGGCTACCTCTGGCAGGATAACCCAAATGTGATGACTGATGAAGTTTCAAACACTGAGATGAAAGTACTTATGTTTTATGTTTTTATTTGTTTAGTTTATAGTAGCTGATGCACTTTTCAGCTGATTGTAAAGTACAATGCAAAGCTCTCTCACTTCAACCCTCTTGTCTCCGTAGAAAGTGAAATACGGAAGCAGCAGGGCAGAGAATTCTGTTAGTGTGAATGAATAACCAAAGCTTCAGTTTTGGACATGCTCAACTTCAGCTGATCAGAAATAAGCCAAAAATTAATGGCTTGCACACTGTTCACTAAGGAATGCAAACTGTTCATGCTGTGCTCTTGGGTGAGGATTAAAACTGAATAGTATCACTGTAAGAGTTGACAAACAAACCTTGCCCTTTAATAAGATCCATGATGGGACCCAAGTTGAACCCTATGGAACTTCACATTCTGCAGGGTAAAAAATGAAAGGAATTAACAGCTCAACAAGCTCCTGCCTGGTGCCCTGCAGAATTCTACAGCAGTAGAGACAAAAGGGAGACTTTGGAGTGATTAAGTATCATTTTTCTGCATTTTCTTGCTGCCTTTAGCTAATTCCGCCTAAAACGCCGATTTTCTAGAGATGTTCTTCGTGTTTCACTGTTGCAGTCATTACATTTGGGTAATCTGCTGGCAGGTTGCCCTCAGTCAGCCTGATTAACAAAATCTTGGGTCCTGCGTCGGTTGCTGTCCCTTCTTCAATGACGTCAGGTAGTCAGGGGTATAAAACATGCAGCCGTTGCCATTACATCAGTCTTTCTTGTTGCACGGTTCCTGAAGCAGAAGCAGTTCGCAAGTGCCGGTTGGCCGACACCTGAAATTTTTGTTTTCGAGTTTCAGAATTGAAGTCTTCAACTAAAAGCCAAGTACCCCGTTGGGGAAACTTTTTCTTGCTCCTTACCGATGTCAGTAAAAGTTAATAATTGCATTACTTGTGGGATGCAAATACCTCATAAGGATTTTCATTTGTACTGTATTCCTTGCCTAGGCCCTGATCATAACGTACCTTGTTGTTGGTTTTGTGCTAGATTTAATCAACGCACTATTAAACGTTGGTACATTTTTGCTTCTAAATATTTTGGCTCACAATTTAACTATCCAGAATTGACGTTGGTTAGCAATCCGACTACCAGAATACCTAAAAAACACAAAGAAAAAGACAGAGACAGGCCGTCGAGGTCCAAAACTGACGACGATGCTTCTCCTAAGCCAGTCGCTAGTTCGCCGGTACTCAGAGAGGTGCTTTCGCAGCCCCTGATGCCCGCTACTTTTGATTCGCAGGCCTTTACTGAGACCCATTTGGAATCTGATATGCCGCGAGATGCTTCTAGTATTGAACCTGCGGATGTCTCTAACTTAGATGGGTCCGGAGCCACTGTGCATGCACCGGCTTCTGAAGGTGTTTTCAGGCTTAAAGATTTGTATATTAAACAGACGCCATCTTCAAAACTAAGGCCAAAATCTACTTCTAATTCTAAAAAAATGACGCTTGGGCCACGTGTGCAGGCCCCTATGCCTAAAAGGCAAATGATCAAAATGGTTGAAGATTTAATTACCTTGATCAGGGGTAGCCAACCCCCTCCTGCTAGGAGGCCTAGGCAAGACATTGATTATGAATCTTCTGATCAGGATTCTATTTCTTCTGATTCTCCTACTGAACAGGATTTATCTATACCTGACACAGAAGATTCCATTCCTTCTGCTCCTCCCCCTGAGGATTTCTCTTTTGGATAAACTTTACATACCTTAAGGGGACATTTCCACTGCGAAAGTCAGGATTTCTCTGAATCTAAAAGGAGACTTAGGGATTTTCTTCTTCTTCCTCAGCATAGGCCATTGGCTATATCTCCTGTTCTAGACATTGTTGATGGTTTTTTTTCAGAATCTAGTATGACACCTGATTCTCTGCCTCCAGCTACTAGTAAGCCAGACAGATTCTACAGGGTTCCTGACTCCCACTAATTCCTTTTCAAAAATCCTACTGCTGACCCTGAAACCATTTCTCAGGGTCCCAAGGGCATTAAGGCCTCTACTGCCAAAAATCCTACCCCTTCTGATAGAGATTCCAGGGTGCTGGATAGGTGGGGTAAGAAGGCTTACACATCTGCAACCTTGGCAATCCGGGCTTTAAGCTGTCAATTTCATATGGTTAAATATCAACAGCATATCGTGGGACTACTTAAACAAAAAATGATGTTAATCTCTGACCGTGCGGAAAATAAAGATTTGCAGGGTTTATTACATTCAGCTGAGCAAGTTGGAAAACATACTTTGCAATGTGGTTTTGATTCCTTGGAGGCCTCTTGCAGGGCTGCTCTAACTGGATCTGTGCTAAGAAGGCATGCTTGGCTCAAAGAGCAAACTCTGTCCGACCATGTTAAAGGAAAATTGTTGGATGCTCCTTTACAACAGGACTGTCTCTTTGGTAATAAGGCTGAAGAAGTGATAAAAAAGATGGAAGATAAAGCTAACTCTATGCAAACTGTGAAAGATTTCTTACAAGAGCAACCTCCAAGATTTAGTAGGCACTGGCCTACTAAGAACTGGCCCTTTCCAGCCCCTTTGAGAGCCACTCAAGTCAAATCCAGACATTCCAAAGGCTCCAGGTTTCAGTCACAAGGAACTTTAAGAACAAAACAATGGGGTGCCTCCACCTCCAAATCTAGAAATAACAAGGCACTTCCCTATGGTAAACAGTCTCAATGACTTCCCTCTACAATCACCAAGCACTTGCCTTTTAGCCACCCCTTTGGGGGGAAAACTGGTGCTTCATGCACGAAACTGGCAACTTATTTCCCAGGACAAATGGGTTTTAAATATAGTATCCCACACATTGCCAATCCCAAATGGATGCCAGATCTGCCCCCAAATCAGTGGGCAGAGGCCCAGAAACAAGTTCTGTCCCTCATGAACATGGGGGCTTTTCAACCAGTACCAGAAGAGGAAAAGGGACAAAGTTTCTATTAAAAACTTTTCATGGTACCCAGAAAAGACAAATCATGGCATCCAGTTCTGGACTTATCCACTCTAAACACATTTCTGGACATCCAAATAACCTTTTCTTGAGGCACAACATGACAATAAGAAGCTTGACCTTTTATTAAACACAACGAACTAAAGAACAAATGCAACAAAACATCCAGTAAGCGCTTTCACATTCTCTTGAATGCTTCATCAGACTGTTAAAAAAGCTAAGCCATTTCTACATTTAAATACCTTTGCTGTTACTTCATCAAACAATCATTATTGTTCCTTACTTGATGACATCAGTGCTTAATTGATTAAAAATTTTTAACTAAAAAATTGCTGGCTGAAATTCATGTTCAAAACCTCTGTGATTCTTTATATTAAAAACAGATATTTTATTTATAATAGATGCTTCAACCTCATACAGCTTAAAAACATATATACATATCTCAAACTATATGTTCCACTATTTAAAAAACGTGCTTATGTATAAATGTATACTATAAAAATATAAAATATATCAAATATATATGTTGTTTATTAATAGATTCGTGAGCCATCCTGAAAAATGCTAGACTAATAGCTTATAAGCAATGTTAATGCTTGTTGTCCCTTGCTATCGAGAACAGTTTCATGGACACCCTGTCATTCAAACCAGATTGTCTGTCTGCTTGTAGCCTCATGATCCACCTTGTCTCTCTTTGTTCAGTATAGTTTCTATGATCACATAGCCTAATGTTCTTGTATACAAACTCAATCACAGTAAATTTAAAACCATGTGTACTCCCTTCATTTATAACATGTCTAGCTAGGGCATTGCTGTCATCTTCCCTGTTTATAGCATAGACATGTTCTCTAACTCTTTCTCGAAGGGTCCTATTTGTCTTTTTCTTACATAAAAATGACCACATTTTGTGCAGACCACTAGGTGTATTAAATCCTGTGACTTGCAGTCTGCATAAATTGAAAAATTATACGGTCTTCCACTGTCAGGATGAACTAAACTATTGCTATTAGACATGTAACTGCACTGGTTACATGTCCTACAAGCACAGGTACCTTTTCTATCAGATGTTAACACCAATTTATTATTTCTTTCATAACATAATAGTCATTTGAGTGATTTTGTATTCTTGTAAGTAAATCTAGGTTTATCACCCACAAGTCGCTGTATATCATCATCTATTGTGAGACTATTCCAGTTTTTGTGGAAGATCTCCCTGATCCTCTTCTTATTATTTGTATATGGTATTACTGGCTGTTGTGGCCTGAACAAGGCTCCTCTTTCATTTTTAATGATCTGTCTACCTCTGTATATGTAGGGTTTTCCACTTACTTTCCTATCTACAACCTCCTCCTTCTTTCTTCTGACGTATACCCTCTCTCTCTGAATTCATTAGATAAGGTCTCTATGGTTCCCTGAAACCTAGTCTCCTCTGTGGTGAGTCTAGAGACCCCAAGTGCTTGACCCTTTACTATATTGCGATAGATATGTGGGGGTGCATACTAGTGCGATGTAGCAAAGAATTTCTTCTACATTTTTTTCTGAATAACTGTGTTTGTACAGTGTTGCCTTCTTTCAGTAGTATGACATCCAAAAATTCAATTTCGTGTAGTGACCATTTCCCTGTGAAAGACAGGAAACTTGTGGTGCCATTTATATATTGAATGAACTCTTTTAGTGTCTGCTCATCACCTTTCCATATTAAATAAACATCATCAACAAACCTTTTTTATAATGATATATTCATTTCATAATATGGACTACGTATAATATAGGTGCATTCCCAATATGCCATAACTATGTTTGCATATGAATTTGCACAAGGAGTGCCCATTGCCACTCCTTTCTGTTGGATAAAATATTGGTTTTCATAAGCAAACACATTATTTTTTAAAACAAAATCCATTAGTAAAGCACATCTTATTCGTTCTCTTGGCATATCTTTCTCAATCAAGAACAGCCTTAATTAGTCCACCCCTGTATCATTAGGAATAGATGTAAGTAATGATGTTACATCCAAAGTCACCTTCTACTCTGTCTCTATATCACTAGGTATATAGTCTGTAAGGCTTTCCAGAAATTGTTGTGTGTCCCTTACTACTGTAGGAGTTTGTTCCACTATGCTTCTTAATTGTTTCTCCAAATATATAGATATTGTTTCTGTTAACCATCCCTTGCTCGAAACTATAGGTCTCAAGGGTGGACTTTCAATGTTCTTATGGACTTTAGGTAATCCCCTAAAAGTCAGTATAGTCTGTTTCTCTATTAAAAAATATTTATAAAGATCTGAATCTATCACTGCACATAACAACAAGTCATGTAGTTCATCATGTACTCCATTAATAACTTTGTTAAGCTTCACACCATCAATATTCGTGTATGTTTCACTATCACTCAAAAGAATCTGAATCTTATACATCTCCGTATCTAATACTACTACTGCACCCCCTTTGTCAGCATTTCCAATGACAATCCCCTTGTTTTCCTGTAAATTCTTTAAGGCTTGTTGTTCATCTCTATTCAAATTATAAAAATCACGTTTGACTTTAGCTTCTTTATTGTCATATAACTTCAATAGGTCTCTCTCACATGCTTTCTCAAACGACTCTACTAACGGGTGCATCTGAGGAATAAAAGTTGATGGCTTCTTGAAAATTCTGTTAACATTCTCACATATGTTGTCTCCATATAACATTTTAAGATTTATATTTCTAGTAAACATTTTTAAATCAATTAGCATATCAGTAAAGTCAACATCTTTCGCTGGAATAAAAGATAAGCCTCTGTTTAAAAGGCTTCTTTCTGACTATTTTAAATGATAACTAGAAATGTTAATAACTAAGTCTGACTTACAGATTTCAGCACTTTTTTCTGAAACTCCAGTCTCTCTTCGGGAAATTTGCATTTCTTGGATCCCTGTAACGGTGACCATGGCGTTTTCATGTTCAGTCGTATGGGTAAGGGGAAAGAGGAAAAAAACCCTCTGTAGAAGTAGTAGGAGATGCACTAACAACGTTTGTTTCTTTCCTGCGTACATCTTGATTCAGAATTCTTACATTACTCGTTCCCGCTAAAGCTGGCGGTTCTCTATTGATATCCATCGCATCGTTGTTACATGTGGTATTATTGTTCATCATCACTTCCTTCCTGGTGGGCGGCTCTACTCCCTTCTTGTTCGACATATCAGGATCCCTGATTGGTTGAGCTGTCGGAATCGATGTGTCTCTTCTTCCACCTATGGATTGGTGGGCCGTCTGTTGCTGATTATTGCCTCTCCCTCTCATTAGTTCTCGAGGCCAAGTGAGCACGTTCCCCCTCTGGAAATCGAGTAAGTCCCTTTCAAGTTTCTTTTTCTTTCCCTGGATCAATTTGTTCTCAAGTAATGAGACATTAGCACTAGTGCTTGCCAAACAATCACTCATCTTTCCCTGTGTCATAAAACCAGCCAATTCTTCAAGTAATCTAGTAAGTTCAAACATTAAGTCTTTTTCTATTGACATGTACTGCCCTACTAGTAATTTCATATAGCCACAGCTGGTCTCCATTGTCTATAAACTATTAGTCTAGCGTTTTTCATGATGGCTCACGAATCTATTAATAAACAACATATATATTTGATATATTTTATATTTTTATAGTATACATTTATACATAAGCACTTTTTTAAAATCGTGGAACATATAGTTTGAGGTATGTATATATGTTTTTAAGCTGTGTGAGGTTGAAGCATCTATTATAAATTAAATATTTGTTTTTAATATAAAGAATCACAGAGGTTTTGAACATGAATTTCAGCCAGCATTTTTTTAATTAAAATTTTTAATTAATTAAGCACTGATGTCATCAAGTAAGGAACAATAATGATTGGTTGATGAAGTAATAGCAAAAGGTATCTAAATGTAGAAATGGCTTAGCTTTTTTAACAGTCTGATGAAGCATTCGAGAGAATGTGAACGCGCTTACTGGATGTTTTATTGTTTTTGTTCTCTAGTTCAGTGTGTTTAATAAAAGGTCAAGCTTCTTATTGTCATGTTGTGCCTCAAGAAAAGGTTATTTGGATTTTGAAACTACATTTTGCTGGAGGCACTTTACCCTTTGTGGTTGATTCGTTTTGCTTTACATTTCTGGACATTCCAAAATTCAAGATGCTGACTCTTGAGCAGTTACTACCTATGCTAGACAAAGATGCCTGGTTGGTAACCCTAGACTTAAGAGGCTTACCTGCGCGTATCCCAATCAGAGAATCTTGCAGAAGATACCTATACTTCAAAGCAGGCTTCTTACATTATCAGTTCCCTGCACTGCCCTTTGCCTTATCTACTGCGCCCAGAGCCTTCACAAAGTGCCTGGCTCCAGTAATTGCATTTTGCAGGCAAAGAAATATTCAAATATATCCATACCTGGACGATTGTCTAATTCAGGCAGAAACCAAGGACATTCTTCTAAAGCATCTGGCGTTTGTAAAAAGGGATCTAACTTGTCTAGGGTACACCATAAACGAAAAGAAGTCGCAACTGGTACCCTCTCAAAAAAATTACATTCCTGGGTGTAAGCTTGAATGCAACTGCCCAGATGACTTACCTTACGCCAGAAAAGCAAATTCAGTTGGTGACTTACTTCAAACAGTGGCCACAAAAACCCTGCTATCTGCAAGACGAGTTCTGCAAGCCTTGGGGTTCATGGCCTCCTGCATTCGTCTAATTCCATATGCAAGACTGCATATGAGGAAACTTCAGTGGTACTTAAAAAGTTTATGGAGTCAACATTGTCACAGCCTGGAAACAATGATTCCTATCACACCTTGCCTGCTGCTAGAGTTCCTATGGTGGGCAGAGGCCTGCCACCAAAACAAGAGACTGCCTTTCACTCCACCCCTGCCACCCATACCCTAACTACAGACGCATCAGACTATGCTTGGGGGGGCTCATCTGGCAGGAAAGTGCATTCAGGGCAAATGGAGCCCAAATCAAATGACCCTACATATCAATCAGAAAGAGATGCTAGCTGTACAGAATGCACTGACAGCCTTCAAGGACTACCTTCATCCAGGACAACTAATGATAAAGACAGACAGCACCACAGTTATGTGGTACATAAACAAGCAGGGGGTACACATTCCTACCCCTTTTGCAGACTAGCCATGGCATTGTGGAACACGGCCTTGACATACCATATACAACTACAAGCTCAATTCCTGCTGGGAAAGCTAAATACTCTGGCAGATGACCTAAGCAGAAATCTTATGGACCCACACGAATGGAAACTGGAACCACAAGTTTTCAGCATGTTGACACGCAAATGGGGGAGTCCAGACATAGATCTTTTCGCCTCACCCCAGAACTATCAATTGGACAAATTCTGCACAAGAATTCATCACAAAAAAGCTTGGAAAGTGGATGCTCTTTCATTCAGCTGGAAAAAAAACTATCAGTCTCTGCCTTTCCCCCTCTGCTCTCCAAAGTTCTACTAAAAGTCAGACAGAACAAACCAAAAATGATTTCTGATTGCTGCAGACTGGCCTCGCCAACACTGGTACCCACACCTGCGCAATGTGTCACACCTTCCTCCGTGGCACCTGCCTCAGACACCTTGCCTACTGTCTCAGAAGAACTACCAAATTTTGCACACTCTGCTCCAAACTTTGAATCTTGCAGCGTGGCTAATCAACTAATTTCACCCTTGGCATCCCTCAGCAAACCTGTGATGGATGTCATTTTGGAGGCTAGAAGGCCTAGTACTAGAAAATCTTATGCTGACAAATGGAAAAGATTCTGTGCCTGGAACCAATCCCAAAGAATAAGCACAGCAATGCCCAATATTCCTCAGATTCTGCAATATTTAACTGAGATGCTTCACAAGGGCCTATCTTTTTCTTCCATAAAAATCCATGCCTGAGCCATTTCAGCTCATTACAACACATAACCTCCCCTCTTCTCTCATCCTCTGCTAAAGCAGTACCTTAGAGGGGCCAAAAATTTAAGACCTCTCAAGAGAGCGCCAACTCCTGCATGGGACCTCAATTTTGTTTTGGAAAAACTCACTCTCCCTCCTTTTGAGCCAGCTGCTACTGCAGACTTAAAATTTCTCTCCTGGAAAACAGCCTTTGTTTTAGCAGTTACTTCAGCTAGAGGGATTTCCGAATTACAGGCTCTTATGGCAGTGGAGCCTTTCATTATTTTTCATCTGGACAGGGTGGCTCTCAGGACCAATCCATCTTTCATGCCTAAGGTGGTTTCTAGTGTGGCTCTTAATCAGACCATTCGTCTGCCAACTTTCTTTCCCAATCCACAGAACAAGAGTGAGCGGATTTTGCATTCATTGGATGTACACAGACAACTTAGATTCTACTTAAACAGGACAAAATCTTTAAGAAAATCTGAACAACTATTGGTGGCATTTGCTGCAGGGGCAGAGGGAAAGGCTATTTCAAAGCAGACCATTTCCAAATCGATAAGCCATTGTATTTGTTTCTGCTATATGCACCATGGTAAACCTATCCCCAAGGGGATCAGATCTCATTCCACCAGGGCTGCATCTACTTCTGCAGCCTTTCTCAGAGGGGTTCCTACCAGAGACATTCTAGAAGCTGCTATCTGGAGCTCAGTTCATACATTCACCAAACATTACCATTTACCTCTCTTCTCTAAATCCAGAGCTGGCTTTGCCACTGCTGTCCTGCAGGGCCTTATAGCTGCATCTAATGTTGTATAAATCCATCCTCCCAAACATAGCTTTGGGATTCTACCCAAATGTAATGACTGCAACAGTGAAACATGAAGAACATAGTACAGTTGTGTACACTTACCATAAATGTAGATGTTCGAGTGTATTCACTGTTGCAGTCCTGGTTACCCACCCACCCTCCAGCCCCCTGTTTCTCTCTTACTATACTTCTTTCTTTTGCTATGCTTAAAAGCCTTTTTGCTGTGTTTGCTTTTGTTTGGAGGTATATTTTTTGTGTTTATATATATATATATATATATATATATATATATATATATATATATATATATATATATATTGCTTCCCATTTGGGGGGGCACCTGAACTCTGAGGCAAGAAAAACTGATGTAATGCCGTCAGCTGCATGTTTTACACGCCTGATAACATATAATAATGTGTGTGTGTGTGTGTGTGTGTGTGTGTGTGTGTGTGTGTATGTATGTATGTATGTATATATATATATATATATATATATATATATATGTATGTATATTTCACTTCCCATTTGCGGGGCACCTGAAATCTGGGGCAAGAAAAACTGATGTAATGGCGTCGGCTGCATGTTTTATACGCCTGACGACCTGACATCATGGAAGAAGGGACAGCAACCGAATCAGGACCCAAGACTTTGTTAATCAGGCCGACTGAGGGCAACTTGCCAGCAGATTACCCAAATGTAATGACTGCAACAGTGAATGCACTCGGACATCTACATTTATGGTAAGTGTACACAACTGTACTTTTCTGTGATTTAAAAAGCTTGTTTCAGCTACATATTGTATTTATTTTACTGCCTGCACTTTAACAAAGTCGTTTTTGTTTTTAAATTACCTGTTTAACTATTGTAGGCTACACACTCAAGTGTGATAGCTATTTCTGTGGATTTAAAGTGTTTTTTTGATTGTATCTGCTTTTAGTTTCTGAAAAAACAAACAAAAAAATACTTGTTTTCCCGCATTTCTAAGCTAGTTTAGTCCAGTTTTCAGGTTAGTGCTGATTTCAGGGCTGTGTTACATGTTTCTGTGTTTGCCCATACCTTACTTGGATAGAAGGAAATTTCTCTGTTCAGTGTGAGAGAGGGAGCTTTGAGCAGCCTATCTGTCCCTGGAGGAGTGGTTTCAGCTCAGAAATTAGTAGTTTATTGGCCATTTTGGGCTAATTTCTATCTCTTTCATTTCCCTGCTATAAAACCCACATTTGCAAGGTTTTGGGTGCCGGGCAGCACCAGTTAGGTAGGGTATAACTATTCCCGGCTCCACAAAGTCTATTCTTCAAATTTTCCCTTGGAACTAGACAAACATTCAACTTAAGCACTCAAATCATTCACTTCTCATCCCGGCACTTGCTCAAAACTCATAGCAAGCACTAATAAACATTAGCACTAGACCCCCCTATACTGTAGAGAAGGACAAAGCTCTCTATTCGACCTTACAAGTCAATCAGTAAAACAGTTCACTGTACATATCCTGGCATGTCCAAAGGGGAGTTTCAGGTGTGCTCTCCAGTCCAACTGGTGAATCTGGGCATTTTGAGGCAATGTTACAATTGTGTACACAGACAACCCTCTCCTCCTTCCACCAAACACTAATATGTGCAAGAGATGCAATTATACAGCCAAACTGGAGGCTAAGCTCTCTCAACCCAAGACTGGACCAGGCAGTCAAGAGGAGAGGTGAATTACTTGCATCACACCACCAGTCTCACATAGACCTATGAAATCAGCACTGGCAAAAAACACACATAAATACACAAAAACATACTCGGAGGCTCTAAATAAAAATCTGCAAAAGCAACAGAGACCTCCAAAGCAGACATCCAAGCAGCCTCCACCCCCCCCCCAACACAAACCATGAAACACATACTTCACAAAACCAGTGTGCCACACAATCACAGCCCTTAAGGCAAAATAGCATACCCAACACACTAGTAATAGGTGACTCTATAGTCAGGGACACTGATGTCCCACTCACTAGGCTGAACAAGGCGAAGGTTACTGTTAGTTGCCTGTCGGGTGCCAGGATCTGCCACAAAACACAAGCATTCAGGTCACTCCAGAACAAGTACAAATATGACTGTCATTGTCCATGTTGGTGTGAATGACCTGAGCCCCTACCTCCCTGGACTACATGAAAAGAGACATGGAGGAGCTCTCTGATCACATAGCCCAGGCCGTTATGACCCTGACCCTGAGTAGCATCCTGCCCTCACCAAGAACAATACCACGGTATAGAGAAAAAATTATCAATTTCAGCAATTGGCTAAGCTTCTGGTGTCATTCAAAGTGGATCCAGTGAATGTCAGCCTGGGATGACATGCTCAACAAGCCACTCTGCTTCGCTAGAGACGGGCTTGCACCTGTCACTTATAGGTTTTCAAATACTGGCCAAGGCACCTGCCACCCCAGAAGTGCTTTTTTAGACAAGGCTCAAAAGACAAACCCACCATCATAAATAGCACAAGTAACAAAAAACTGAGGGTAATGCTGCTCAGTGCCAGAAGTCTACACCTCAAAATGCATGCAGTCGAGGCCTCAGTATGGAGAAAATTGATATATGTGCAGTAACAGAAACCTGGTTTAAAGCTTCAGAGAGCACCCCAGCACTACCAGGCTACAACTCATGCCATATATTTTGGCCACAAAACTCGGACGAGAAATACAAAAGGCGGGGGAGTATCCATATTCATCAAGGATACCCACACCTCCAGGTTAGTGGCACAGCACGATGCTTCAGAGATCATCCACATGCAACTAACAATGGGCAAAACTGCTATTCAAATTATAGCTTGCTACAGATCACCCACCATGTCCCAGGACCCCTACTCCGCATTCCTGGAAACACTGGGAAACATAAAGTTCATACCAAACACCCTGATATTGGGTGATTTCAATTATCAAACATTAACTGGGAGAACTACTCAAGTACAAACTCCCTTGCCTAACATTTCCTAGAATTTAAAACTCAAAATGCCCTAGATCAACTGGTCAACACCCCACCACAGGTGACAATATATTGGACCTAGTCATCACTAACATGGGTGACCGGTGTTCCACGGAGGTCAACCCCTCGCTGGTTAGATCTGACCATAAACTAATCACTCTGGATATCCACATTCCGCCACCACCCCGGTCAAAGAAACCACCATGAAAAACTTTTCAAAAGCAAACGTCACGTTACTTAAGACCGAGGTGGGAAGTTTCAAAGCCCCCATGCTAAAAGATAACGCTGTCCAAGCTGCAAAACCCTTTACTAATGGACTCTACGGTCACCTACAAGACTGCATGGATCGTGCTATCCCAAACAAAACCAAGACTCACTCCTCCAAGAAAAGGAAACCAGTCTGGAGGACCCCTGCCATAAACAAGCTGTACAATAGAAGGAGGATACTAGTACAGAAAAGAGTAAAATCCCAAGAAGGGAAGATATCCCTGATCAGTATCAGCAAGAAACTACATTCCCTCATAAAATCATCCGAGGCTAGCCTCGAAAGAAAAATTGCTGTGGACGCCAAAGATAACCACAAGGCATTCTTTAGCTATGTCAAGAATCTAAGTGGCAATTCTCAGATCTGCTCGGGGTTGGTGCAGAATGGCACAAAATACACTGAACCGACCGATAGAGCCAACATCCTGGCAGACGGGTTCAGTGCAAACTTCACCCCCCTCTCACCCCCAAAAGGGCCCATAACTATACCAGAAGAATGTAGTGCCCCTGAAATAACAGACACTCAGGTTAAAACAGCACTCTCCAAAGCCAAAAACACAGCATCAGTGGGACCGGATGGTGTCCCAGGCTGCGTCCTACACGAGCTCAAAGATGAACTAACCCCTCACCTAAACACACTGTTTAAACTCAGCCTCTCCACAGGTTACGTGCCCACAGAGTGGCGCACAGCAATGGTTATTCCGCTCTACAAAGGTGGAGCCACAACGGACCCCGGGAACTATCGCCCTATGAGCCTGACTAGCTTGGTCTGCAAAGTTATGGAGTGCATCATCATGGATATCATTAACAGAGACATTGGAAATCTCCAAACACTGGACCCTACCCAGTTCGGCTTTAAGGGCAGATCATGCCTCCTAAACCTGGTGGACTTCTTTGAGACAGTTACCAAGGCTATAGACGAGGGAAAGGTGGTCCACACAGCCTACCTAGACCTCGCAAAGGCCTTCGACACCATTCCCCACTCAGGTATTTTAGATAAGCTCACCAGTCTGAACATAAACCCCTACGTCATGAGATGGGTTGCCAACTGGCTCACGGACAGAACCCACATGGTAAGAGTTGCAGGAGCTGGGAATGATTCTAAACCAGTTACAAGTGGCGTTCCACAGGGCTCAGTCCTAGGACCCCTCCCGTTCAGCATATACTTTTCTGAGGTACAAGCAAGCACAGGAGGACTATGGCTGACCAAGTTCGCAGACGACTGCAAACTAGGGGCTATAATTGACTCTCCAGCTGACACAGACATCCTCCAAAAGGGTCTCACTGAGACTGATACCTGGTGTCAAAACCACGGGTTACAGGTTTTATTTCCATACCTTGCCCCCTTTCAAAGGCATGCCAGACGTTCCTCCTCCACAAAGGAAAGAGGCTTACAAGCAAATTTCTCTGTTACTCCAAATAGGGGCCATTCAGCCAGTCCCTGTACCAGAAAGGGGCCTAGGATTTTATTCTCGCCTGTTCCTAGTACCAAAGAAGGGGAACACGTGGAGACCAATTTTGGATTTATCTATCCTCAACACTTATCTGGACATTCCAAAGTTCAAAATGTTGACGTTACAACAGCTTTTACCTCTGCTGGGCAAGAATCACTGGATGGTAACTTTAGATCTCAAGGAAGCTTACCTTCATGTGCCTATAAGACTAAGTTGCAGAAAGTATCTGCGTTTTGAGCTGGAAATTCTCATTATCAGTTCTCTGCATTGCCCTTTGGCTTATCTACTGCCCAGAGTATTCACAAAGGTTCTGGCTCCAGTGATAGCTTACTTCAGGCAGAATGGAATTCAAATCTACCCTTACTTGGACGACTGCCTGATTCTGGCTCAAGAAAAGGAAGACCTTCTACAGCATTTGGAATATGTCATAGCAGTGCTAAGATGCCTAGGGTATTCTGTGAACGAAATAAAGTCCAGTCTAGTACCCTCTCAAGACATGTGCTTTCTGGGTGTGAGACTGAATACAGCAGCCCAGATGGGCTTTCTAACCCCGGACAAACAAAAGAATCTTTCCAGTTACTTCCATCAATTATCTCTTCAGTCCGGGCTGACTGCAAGGACAGTCCTTCAAGCCTTAGGGTTCATGGCATCTTGTATTCTGGTGCTTCCCAATGCCAAACTGCATATGAGGAAGCAACAATGGTATCTCAAAAATGTATGGACACAGCACTGCCAGGATTTGGACACTGTCATTCAAATAATACCTTGCATTCAAAAAGAATTTTTGTGGTGGGCTCAGGAATGTCACCTAAACAAGGGACTCTCTGTGACCCGGCCAGAGGCGTGTCAGATTTTAACGACAGATGCCTCGGACATTGCTTGGGGAGCTCATCTAAACGGAAAGTGGATACAAGACAAGTGGCCTGCCAGACTACTGCATCTACATATCAACATGAAGGAGATGTTAGCAGTTCAGTTTGCATTAATGGCTTTCAAGGAGTTGCTTCTTCCAGGGCAGGTGTTGATTCTAACAGATAACACAACTGTCATGTGGTACATCAACAAACAAGGGGGAACACATTCTTATCCTCTATGCAGGCAAGCAATGATTTTATGGGAGACTGCGCTCAGCTTGCAACTAACTCTTCAGGCAAGGTTTCTGCCGGGAGCACAGAACTCCTTAGCAGATGTGTTAAGCAGACAAATCATGGATCCCCACGAGTGGAAACTGGATCTTCATGTATTTCAGAAATTGACAGTGTCATGGGGAACTCCAGACATAGATCTGTTCGCTTCTCCACTAAACCACCAGCTGCCAAAGTTTTGCACAAAGGGGTTTCATCACACAGCTTGGAAAGTGGATGCTCTTTCTTTCAGTTGGAAAAATCTTCATGTGTATGCCTTTCCACCTCTGCCTCTTCTTCAAAAGGTGCTCCTAAAGGTCAGACAAGACAAGCCAAGGATGATTTTAATAGCTCCAGATTGGCCTCGGCAACACTGGTACCCACTACTAAGGAGTCTGGTAAGGAAGCCTCCATGGCCTTTACCTTTGATTCCACACCTGTTATCTCAGAAGGACGGTCACCTGATCAATGTCAAACTTCACTCTCTTCATCTAACAGCCTGGCATATTCTGTGTTGAAACACAGCAGGTCTCAACTTCCTCAACAAGTTTTAAATGTGATTATGGAAGCCAGAAGACCTAGTACAAGGAAAGTGTACGCAGAAAAATGGAAGAGATTTTTATTTTGGAGTACAGCAAAGAATTTGGAGATTTCTGAGCCTAATTTGAGTGTGGCTCTTCAATATCTTACTGAGTTATTGGACAAAGGTTTGTCCTTCTCTTCCATTAAGATTCATGCTGCAGCAATTTCAGCTCACTATGATTGTGACCCACCATTGTTTTCGCATCCTTTGTTCAAGCAGTTTCTTAGAGGGGCAAAGAATATAAGACCCCCACGTAGAGCTCCTACTCCTGCTTGGGATCTCAATTTTGTGTTGGAAAAACTTACTCTACAACCTTTTGAGCCTGCGGCTACTGCGGAATTGAAATACTTGTCATGGAAGACTGCTTTTTTGTTGGCTATTACTTCTGCAAGAAGGGTTTCTGAGTTGCAGGCCCTTATGGCAGTAGAGCCCTTTTTGATTTTTCATAAGGATAGGGTATCATTACGTACTAATCCTTCCTTTATGCCTAAGGTGGTTTCTAGTGTGGCTTTAAACCAAACTATTCATTTGCCTACATTCTATGCAGATCCCCAAAATAAGGGAGAGAAGATTTTGCACACTTTGGATGTACATAGGCAGTTACGTTATTATTTAAGCAGGACTAAGGATTTCAGGCAGTCTCAGCAGTTGTTTGTTTCTTTTGCTTTGAGTTCTCAGGGCAAGCCTGTGTCTAAGCAAACTATTTCTAAGTGGATTGGGTTTTGCATTTCATTTTGTTATTCCCATCATGGCAAGGAGATTCCAGCTGGGATTAGGCCTCATTCCACTAGGGCTACTGCCACTTCTACAGCATTTCTAAGGGGTGGCAACTAAGGATATTTTGGAGGCAGCTACTTGGAGTTCAGTGCATACTTTCTCTAAGCATTACCACCTTCCTCTCTACTCTAAATCTAGGGCTGGTTTTGCCACAGCTATTTTGCAAGGCATGTTGACAGCTCCTGCTTCCTTATGATTTGCCAGCCTCCCTTACCTCTGCTTTGGGATTCTACCCAATGGTTAGGACTGCAGCAATGTGGAATGAAGAACATAGTACAGTTTTGTACCTACCATAAATGTAGATGTTCGAGGATCCACATTGCTGCAGTCCAATTTACCCTCCCTCCTTCCCCTCTGTGTTTAGGGGTGGTGGTGTGGATTAGGCTATACTCTTGTAAAATTGTATATATTGTATATATGTTTGGTGCAGGGTTTTTTGGTGTTTTTGGTTTGGGCCTTGTCTTTTTAGGGTCTTCTGACATCTGGGGCAAGAAAAGACTGAGGATATGACGTCGGTCATGCGCATTAGTACCCTGACGTCCTGACATCAGTCTAATGCGCCTTGACCGACGTCAGCCATATACTTTGGTATTCGGGCCGACTGGACAGCGGACTACCCAATGGTTAGGACTGCAGCAATGTGGATCCTCGAACATCTACATTTATGGTAGGTACAAAACTGTACTTTTCTCTGTTCAGTGTGAGAGAGGGAGCTTTGAGCAGCCTATCTGTCCCTGGAGGAGTGGTTTCAGCTCAGAAATTAGTAGTTTATTGGCCATTTTGGGCTAATTTCTATCTCTTTCATTTCCCTGCTATAAAACCCACATTTGCAAGGTTTTGGGTGCCGGGCAGCACCAGTTAGGTAGGGTATAACTATTCCCGGCTCCACAAAGTCTATTCTTCAATTTTTCCCTTGGAACTAGACAAACATTCAACTTAAGCACTCAAATCATTCACTTCTCATCCAGGCACTTGCTCAAAACTCATAGCAAGCACTAATAAACATTAGCACTAGACCCCCCTATACTGTAGAGAAGGACAAAGCTCTCTATTCGACCTTACAAGTCAATCAGTAAAACAGTTCACTGTACGTATCCTGGCATGTCCAAAGGGGAGTTTCAGGTGTGCTCTCCAGTCCAACTGGTGAATCTGGGCATTTTGAGGCAATGTTACAATTGTGTACACAGACAACCCTCTCCTCCTTCCACCAAACACTAATATGTGCAAGAGATGCAATTATACAGCCAAACTGGAGGCTAAGCTGTCTCAACCCAAGACTGGACCAGGCAGTCAAGAGGAGAGGTGAATTACTTGCATCACACCACCAGTCTCACATAGACCTATGAAATCAGCACTGGCAAAAAACACACATAAATACACAAAAACATACTCGGAGGCTCTAAATAAAAATCTGCAAAAGCAACAGAGACCTCCAAAGCAGACATCCAAGCAGCCTCCACCCCCCCCCCCAACACAAACCATGAAACACATACTTCACAAAACCAGTGTGCCACACAATCACAGCCCTTAAGGCAAAATAGCATACCCAACACACTAGTAATAGGTGACTCTATAGTCAGGGACACTGATGTCCCACTCACTAGGCTGAACAAGGAGAAGGTTACTGTTAGTTGCCTGTCGGGTGCCAGGATCTGCCACAAAACACAAGCATTCAGGTCACTCCAGAACAAGTACAAATATGACTGTCATTGTCCATGTTGGTGTGAATGACCTGAGCCCGTACCTCCCTGGACTACATGAAAAGAGACATGGAGGAGCTCTGTGATCACATAGCCCAGGCCGTTATGACCCTGACCCTGAGTAGCATCCTGCCCTCACCAAGAACAATACCACGGTATAGAGAAAAAGTTATCAATTTCAGCAATTGGCTAAGCTTCTGGTGTCATTCAAAGTGGATCCAGTGAATGTCAGCCTGGGATGACATGCTCAACAAGCCACTCTGCTTCGCTAGAGACGGCTTGCACCTGTCACCCTTAGGTTTTCAAATACTGGCCAAGGCACCTGCCACCCCCGTAGTGCTTTTTTTTAGACAAGGCTCAAAAGACAAACCCACCATCATAAATAGCACAAGTAACAAAAAACTGAGGGTAATGCTGCTCAGTGCCAGAAGTCTACACCTCAAAATGCATGCAGTCGAGGCCTCAGTATGGAGAAAATTGATATATGTGCAGTAACAGAAACCTGGTTTAAAGCTTCAGAGAGCACCCC
The DNA here is from genome assembly GCF_019279795.1 of Protopterus annectens. Lineage (NCBI taxonomy): Eukaryota > Metazoa > Chordata > Ceratodontiformes > Protopteridae > Protopterus > Protopterus annectens. Next base: position 20,031,336 of record NC_056725.1, on the reverse strand, counting down.
AGCACTACCAGGCTACAACTCATGCCATATATTTTGGCCACAAAACTCGGACCGAAATACAAAAGGCGGGGGAGTATCCATATTCATCAAGGATACCCACACCTCCAGGTTAGTGGCACAGCACGATGCTTCAGAGATCATCCACATGCAACTAACAATGGGCAAAACTGCTATTCAAATTATAGCTTGCTACAGATCACCCACCATGTCCCAGGACCCCTACTCCGCATTCCTGGAAACACTGGGAAACATAAAGTTCATACCAAACACCCTGATATTGGGTGATTTCAATTACCAAAACATTAACTGGGAGAACTACTCAAGTACAAACTCCCTTGCCTAACATTTCCTAGAATTTAAAAACTCAAAATGCCCTAGATCAACTGGTCAACACCCCCACCACAGGTGACAATATATTGGACCTAGTCATCACTAACATGGGTGACCGGTGTTCCACACCGGAGGTCAACCCCTCGCTGGTTAGATCTGACCATAAACTAATCACTCTGGATATCCACATTCCGCCACCACCCCGGTCAAAGAAACCACCATGAAAAACTTTTCAAAAGCAAACGTCACGTTACTGAAGACTGAGGTGGGAAGTTTCAAAGCCCCCATGCTAAAAGATAACGCTGTCCAAGCTGCAAAACCCTTTACTAATGGACTTTACGGTCACCTACAAGACTGCATGGATCGTGCTATCCCAAACAAAACCAAGACTCACTCCTCCAAGAAAAGGAAACCAGTCTGGAGGACCCCTGCCATAAACAAGCTGTACAATAGAAGGAGGATACTAGTACAGAAAAGAGTAAAATCCCAAGAAGGGAAGATATCTCTGATCAGTATCAGCAAGAAACTACATTCCCTCATAAAATCATCCGAGGCTAGCCTCGAAAGAAAAATTGCTATGGACTCCAAAGATAACCACAAGGCATTCTTTAGCTATGTCAAGAATCTAAGTGGCAATTCTCAGATCTGCTCGGGGTTGGTGCAGAATGGCACAAAATACACTGAACCGACCGATAGAGCCAACATTCTGGCAGACGGGTTCAGTGCAAACTTCAACCCCCTCTCACCCCCAAAAGGGCCCATAACTATACCAGAAGAATGTAGTGCCCCTGAAATAACAGACACTCAGGTTAAAACAGTGCTCTCCAAAGCCAAAAACACAGCATCAGTGGGACCGGATGGTGTCCCAGGCTGCGTCCTACACGAGCTCAAAGATGAACTAACCCCTCACCTAAACACACTGTTTAAACTCAGCCTCTCCACAGGTTACGTGCCCACAGAGTGGCGCACAGCAATGGTTATTCCGCTCTACAAAGGTGGAGCCACAACGGACCCCGGGAACTATCGCCCTATGAGCCTGACTAGCTTGGTCTGCAAAGTTATGGAGTGCATCATCATGGATATCATTAACAGAGACATTGGAAATCTCCAAACACTGGACCCTACCCAGTTCGGCTTTAAGGGCAGATCATGCCTCCTAAACCTGGTGGACTTCTTTGAGACAGTTACCAAGGCTATAGACGAGGGAAAGGTGGTCCACACAGCCTACCTAGACCTCGCAAAGGCCTTCGACACCATTCCCCACTCAGGTATTTTAGATAAGCTCACCAGTCTGAACATAAACCCCTACGTCATGAGATGGGTTGCCAACTGGCTCACGGACAGAACCCACATGGTAAGAGTTGCAGGAGCTGGGAATGATTCTAAACCAGTTACAAGTGGCGTTCCGCAGGGCTCAGTCCTAGGACCCCTCCCGTTCGGCATATACTTTTCTGAGGTACAGGCAAGCACAGGAGGACTATGGCTGACCAAGTTCGCAGACGACTGCAAACTAGGGGCTATAATTGACTCTCCAGCTGACACAGACATCCTCCAAAAGGGTCTCACTGAGACTGATACCTGGTGTCAAAACCATGGCCTCAAGCTAAATGCCAAAAAGTGCATAGTCATCCCCTTTGGAAAAAAACAAAGTACCCACAAACTACCACATAGGTGGTAGCCCCCTAAATATGGAAGACGTAATAAGGGATCTGGGGACCCAAGTAGATAGTAACCTTTCCTTTGATAATTACATTGCCAAAGTGGTTAGGAAAATCCTTCTGTGTGGCCCACCTTATCACAAAAGGGTTTGCATCCAGATTAAAAGAGGTCATTGTCCCCTCTACGCATCACTCGTCAGACCCATCATAGAGTACAATGCCCCATTTGGGATGTACCTTAAAAGACACCTACAACAACTGGAAAGACCACAGAAGATGTTCATTGTGTTTCACTGTTGCAGTCATTACACTTGGATTATCCTGCTGGCAGGCTACCCGCAGTCGGCCCGAATTCCAAAGTCTTGGTCCGACGTCGGTTGCTGCTAACGTCAGTGCGCCAGGGGTATAAAAGATGCGGCCAATGCCATTTTCTTCAGTCTTTCTTGCCACGCGGTGCTCAAAGCACAAGCAGTCGCAAGTGCCGGTCGGCCGACTCCTGAGATTTTCGCATTCGAATTTCAGATCCAAAGTCTTCATTAAAGCTAGTACCCTGTTGAGGAAACTTTTTTCTTGCTCCAGACTGATGTCAGAAAAAATTAACAATTGTATTTCTTGTGGGAAGCAAATACCTCATAAGGATTTTCACTCGTACTGTATTCCTTGCCTAGGCCCTGACCACGACGTTGCTTGTTGTCGGTTTTGTGCTAGATTTAAGCAACGCACTATTAAGTGTCGGTATGATTTTGCCTTTCATTACTTTGGCCACAGATTCAATTATACAATGCCGACGGAACAGCCGACAACCGGAGTTTATAAAAAACACAAGGATAAAGACGAGGACAGGCATCCGAGGTCCAAAACAGACGATAAGGCTTCCTCTAAGCTAGTCGTTGGTGCACCGATTCTCAGTGAGGCCTTTTCGCAGACCCTGACACCCGCTACCTCAGAGCCACAGGCCGCTTCCGACTCCCTCGTGGAGCCGACTGGACCTCTGGAAACTATAGGTATTGGATCCTCGGAAACTACTTCCTCAGATGGGTCCGGAGCCACTGTGCAGGCATCAGCTTCTGAGGGTGTTTTCAGACCTACACAGTTATATGTAACGCCAACGCCAACTTCAGCTTCAAAGCCAAAGGACTAAAGCAGCTCTAAAGACAAAGAAAGTACAGCATTCTTCAGGACAGACTTCCATGCCTAAAAAACAGATGCTTAAAATGGCCGAAGACCTTATTACTTTGATCAGTGGTTCCCATCCCCCTCCGGATAAGAGGCCTAGGCAAGAGACAGAATATGAATCTTCAGATCAGGTTTCCATTTCCTCTGATTCCTCCTCTGATCAGGAATACTCTCTTACCCCTATGAGGATTCTGATGCGGAAGAATCTATTCCTTCAGCTTCTCCTCCTGAGGATTACTCTTTTGGGGAAACCCTGCATACTATGAGGGAGCACTTTCATTGGGAGAGCCAGGGTTATTCAGAATCCAAGAAAAGGCTCAGAGATTTTCTTTTACTTCCTCAGCACAGGCCCCTTGCTATTCCCCCCCTGTTCTGAACATTGTAGATGATGCTTTTTCAGAGTCCAGTCTGTCTCCAGACTCTATACCCCCTGCACCCGTTAAGCCAGACAGGTACTACAGGGTTCCAGATTCACATAAATTTCTATATAAAAACCCTGCTGCTGACCCAGACACTATTTCTCAGGGTCCCAAAGGGGTCAAGGCTTCCACTGCAAAAAACCCTGTTCCCTCTGATAGGGATTCTAGAACACTGGACAGATGGGGGAAAAAGTTTACACTTCTGCTACCTTGGCTGTAAGGGCTTTAAATTGTCAGTTTCATATGCTTAAATATCAGCAATACTTAATGTCACTGTTAAAACAGAAAATGTTGACTAATTCTGAATGTGCTGAAAACAAGGAAATGCGGGATTTATTGCATGCAGCTGAACAGGTGGGAAAACATACTTTGCAATGTGGTTTTGATTCTTTGGAGGCCTCTTGTAGGGCCGCTGTAACGGGTTCTGTGATTAGGAGGCATGCTTGGTTAAAGGAACAAAATCTGCCTGATCATGTTAAAGCAAAATTATTAGATGCTCCATTACAGCATGATACTTTGTTCGGTGTTAATGCAGAAGAGGTGTTGAAGAAAATGGAGGATAAAGTGAAATCTATGCAGACAGTTAAGGATTTCTTACAGCTACAGCCACCCAGATTTAGCAGGAACTGGCCTTCAAAACATTGGTCCTTTCCAGTGTCAGATAGGCTACAAGAGCAGATCCCAGTCCCAAGGCTCATACAGGCCTAAACAATGGGGTGTTTCTACCTCCAAAAGTGGAGAAGACAAATCTCAACCTTATAGGAAACGGTCCCAATGACTTTCCTCTACCAGTACCAAGCACTTATCTTTTGGACGCTCCCTTAGGGGGAAAACTAGCACTTTTTTCACAAAACTGGCACATTATCACCCAGGACAAATGGGTCTTGAATATAGTGTCTCAGGGTTACAGGTTCCACTTTCACACCCTGCCAAAGGCAAAAGGCATGCCAGACCTGCCAGACAATCAATGGGCAGAGGCACAAAAGCAAGTTTCATCCCTCATGGACATGAGGGCCATTCAGCAAGCACCACTACAGGAGCAGGGACAAGGATTTTACTCACGACTTTTCTTGGTACCCAGAAAGGACAAAGCCTGGAGACCAATACTGGACCTGTCTATTCTACACACTTTTCTGGACATTCCAAAATTCAAAATGTTGATGCTGCAGCAGCTTCTGCCCATGCTGGGCAAGAAGGCTTGGCTTGTAACCTTGGACCTAAAAGAGGCATACCTGCATGTCCCAATCAGACAATCATCAGAAGATACCTCAGATTCATAGCTGGCTCAATGCACTACCAATTCTCTGCACTGCCCTTTGGCTTATCTACTGCGCCCAGGGTCTTCACAAAATGCCTGGCACCAGTAATTGCTTTTTGCAGACAAAAAGCAATTCAAATATATCCCTACTTGGACGACTGCCTTATTCAAGCAGAGAACAAGGACATCCTACTAAAGAATCTGGAGATTGCTAATTTGCCTAGGATACACAGTAAATGAAAAGAAATCAAAGTTAGTACCCTCTCAAGAGATAATATTCCTGAGTGCAAGCTTAAATACAACTGCCCAGATGGCTTATCTCACACCAAACAAACAAAGGCAGCTGACTTCTTATTTCGACATGTTGGCAACAAAAACCCAGTTATCTGCAAGAAAAATTCTGCAGGCTTTGGACTTCATGGCATCCTGCATTCTGTTAATTCCATATGCAAGACTGCATATGAGGAAACTACAATGGTATCTAAAAAGTGTTTGGACTCAACATTGCCACAGCCTGGAAAAACTAATTACCCTCATTCCCTGCCTGCAACAGGAGTTTCGATGGTGGGCACAGGCCTGTCACCACAACTAGGGACAGCCTTTCACTTTACCCACAGCCAGGCAGACAATAACAACAGATGCATCAGATTATGTCTGGGGGGGCCCACATAGCAGGAAAATGTATTCAGGGCACATGGCCCACAAGCCAAATGCATCTTCATATCAATCTAAAGGAAATGCTGGCTGTCCAGAATGCTCTGACAGCTTTCAAGGATCTGCTTCATCCAGGACAGCTGCTAATGAAGACAGACAATACTACAGTCATGTGGTACATAAACAAGCAGGGAGGCACACATTCCTACCCGCTCTGCAGACAAGCCATGATTTTGTGGAACACAGCACTGATTTTTCAAGTACACCTACAAGCACAATTCCTGCCAGGAAAGACAAATACTCTGGCAGACGAACTAAGCAGAAACCTCATGGATCCTCACGAGTGGAAACTAGATCCACAAATCTTCAGCATGATAACAAGGAAATGGGGATGCCCAGACATAGATCTATTTGCCTCCCCTCACAACTACCAACTACAGAGATTTTGTACAAGGACTTATCACAAGCTAGCATGGAAAGTGGATGCTCTATCATTCAGCTGGAAAAACCTTACAGTATATGCCTTTCCTCCACTACCTCTCCTCCCCAAGGTACTCATAAAGGTCAGACAAGAGAAGCCAAAAATTATCCTGATTGCCCCAGACTGGCCACGCCAGCACTGGTACCCAATCCTAAAGAGCTTGTCTCAAGGCCCAGCCTGGACATTACCTCAAATTCCTCAATTACTGACCCAACAAAGCAATCAAATACTGCACAGCCAACTCAGAACCCTAAATCTGGCTGCATGGCGGATAATGTAACCATTCAGAACACACCTCTCTCCAAATCAGTTATGGATGATGTTCTGGAGGCCAGGAGGCCCAGCACCAGAAAATCATATGCAGAAAAGTGGAAGAGATTCTGTGCTTGGAACCAGGCGCAAGGAATTGACATGCTTGTACCAAATATTCCTCAGATTTTACAATACCTAACTGAGATGCTGGACAAAGGCTTATCCTTTTCATCGATTAAGACCCATGCCTCTGCCATTTCAGCTCATTACAATACGGACCCACCTATTTTTTCACACCCACTACTAAGGCAGTACCTCAGAGGGGCCAAAAACATAAGACCCCCAAGAAGGGCACCAATACCTGTATGGGATCTCAACTTTGTCTTGGAAAAACTCACGCTGCCTCCTTTTGAGCCAGCCAATACAGCTGAGATAAAATTCTTATGGAAAACAGCTCTGCTCTTGGCAATTACTTTAGCAAGAAGAGTCTCAGAGTTACAGGCTCTAATAGCGGTTGAACCTTACATAAATTTCCATCCGGACAGGGTTTCTCTGAGGATAAACCCAACATTTATGCCTAAGGTAGTGTCCAGTGTGGCTCTTAATCAAACAATTCACTTGCCTACCTTTTTATCCAAACTCACAGAATAAGGGGATGAGACTACTACATTCTTTGGACATACACAGACAGCTACGCTTCTACTTGGACAAAACTAAAGCTTTCAGAAAGTCTGAGCAACTCTTAGTGGCATTTGCTGCAGGATCTCAAGGAAAAGATATCTCAAAGCAGACTATTTCCAAATGGATAGCCCACTGCATTCATTTCTGCTATTCTCAGCATGGCAAATCAGTCCCTAAGAGCATCAGGCCACACTCGACCAGACCAGCAGCTACTTCAGCAGCCTTCCTCAGAGGAGTACCAACCAAGGACATTTTGGAGGCTGCAACTTGGACTCAGTGCACACTTTTACAAAGCACTACCACTTACCTCTCTACTCTAAATCCAGAGCAGGCTTTGCCACTGCAGTTCTGCAGGACCTCATAGCCTCTCCTAGTTCTATTTAGGCCCAGCCACCCAACCTCAGCTTTTGGATACAACTCAAGTGTAATGACTGCAACAGTGAAACACGCTGAACATAGTACAGTTGTGTACCTACCATAAATGTAGATGTTTGAGTGTATTCACTGTTGCAGTCCAGGTTACCCACCCACCATCCCCCTTTCTTTGCTGGGACTTATCTGTACTTCTCTATTCTATACAACCTATGTGGTGTATTTGCTTGTAGATGAAGATTTTTATTTTAGTGCATGCTCTTTTATTGGTATAATTTCTTAGCCTACCCTTCGGGGGGCACCTGACATCTGGGGCAAGAAAAACTGAAGAAAATTGCGTTGGCTGCATCTTGTATACCCCTGGCACACTGACGTCAGGGAAGACGCGACAGCAACCGATGCCGGACCAAGACTTTGGAATTCGGGCCGACTGCGGGTAGCCTGCCAGGATAACCCAAGTGTAATGACTGCAAAAGTGAATACACTTGAACATCTACATTTATGGTAGGTGCACAACTGTACGTTCCTCACCAAGAGGATCACTGACCTCAAGTAGATGCCCTATGCAGCTCGACTGAAGAAACTCTAGCTGTACTTGGTTGCATACCGCCTACTCAGAGATGATCTCTGCCTGACATACAAGGCCTTGTCCAACCCAGAAGTGATGGACATGCTCCACCTAAAGAAAACCATATCCCCTCGAGCCACACGCTCCAGGGATCTAAACCTCATCACAACAATAAATAGGACGTGCTGGAGGGATAGATTCCTGTCCCAGAGACTTCCCATGCTCTGGAACAAGATTCCAATCTACATTAGGCAGAGCTCCTCGCTAACCCTCTTCAAGAGAAACCTTGACGAGTAGATGGGAAACGGAAAGTTTACCCCAGGGATCACTTCAATGGCTGTGCTGGACAGAGGCACAGGGAACTAATCTAAGGGGGCGGCAAAAGCCAACACATTCCAGCTAGGCTTATAAATGCCTTCGGGCAGATAGCCTAGTACCTACCTATGAACCTATAACACCTGAAACCATTATCAGTATACATCCAGAGAGAGATAGGAGGCAAAGTAAACTAGTATATGAGATGGGATACTACAGTAGGCCTGTAATTGCTCAGTAAGGATACCATGATAGATGGTGTTAGAAACTGATGAGAGATCAGGTAGGGCCAGCAGAGAGTAAATGTGTTCTCTAGCCATGGTTGTCTTAGTAATACTTAGAAGTGCAAAAATTGACGTGATAAGAGCTACAAGCCCTTTCCAGATGTGATTTATCTTGTAAATAAATAGCCTTCTCATTGTACATCCAAAAAAAAAAAGGGCTAGAGCTTTGGCAGAGATGATTAAGAACATTTTTTTATTTTTTATTTTTATTTAAAATTTTTTTACTGGGTGGTAGAGTACTGATCAGAAGTAACCAGTTTCTGTCTCAACTCGGGAATATTCTGTGAGCGAGAGCAAGAGTATAATAAAAATATGCATAGCTGTAAAATCCCTTTGTTGGGTAATAATTTAAAGAGCCTATACAGTTGTCATGTACAACTTCATCATCCTCAATCCCCTTTTTCCAGTTTTCTACATGGGGTCGGGATATCATGTAAACTGTAGTCATATTTCTCGATTCAGTGTCAATCTCCTACCTTCTTCTACAGTCATGCCTGATTGTCGCAGATTTTCTTTCCCACAATCCATCAGTCTTTTTGCTGGATGTCTTTGTTTTCTCTTGCCTTCTTCCTGTCTGGCCATATGCCTTAACCACCATAATCTTTTCTCTTTGACCTTCTCTGCACTCAGTTTTACTTTGGCTTCTGCCCTGCTATCTTCATTTCTTCATCTGACCCACAGTGTGCATCCTACCATGCATCTCAGGCACTTCATGTCCCTCACTTGTAGCTTCCACAACTGCTGTGCCTTTACTGCCAAGTTTGTGTATCATACAGTAGTACTGGACTCTCTACTGTTTTGTACACCTTACTTTTCAGCTTCTTTGGCATTCTTTTGTCACATGACCCTTGCTGCTTTGTGCCACTTGGCTGCAGCCCGTCTGATTCTAGCTTTGATCTCCTCATTCAGATTTTCCTTCTCCTTAAACACTCCTCCCAGATATTTGTCTCTGTTAACCTGTTCTTTTTAGCTCAAATCTTGGCTTCTTATGATTTTTCTGATTTGTTGTCATTATACCTGGTGCTTTCCATCTTGCATTCCATTACCCTAGCCATTGCTGAAGTTCTTGCACAGAGTCCGTCTGTAATGCCACATTATTTGTATACTGCAACTTTGTTGATCTGTCCTATCTGACCTGTTTGCTAATGTACTCTATAACCAGTATGAACAGCAGTAGGCTCAGAGCTGAACCCTGAGGCAAACTCACTCCCATTGGGAACCCCTCTGTCCACACTTTAATCTCTGGGTCCTTGTACATAGCATGCATTGATTTTACCAATGTTTATTGGACTTTGAACCACCGTAGGACTGCCCAAATCAGCTTTATTGGGACCTTGTATGCTTTCTCCAAGTCAAAAACAAAACTCACTTGGGTATCTTTATGATTACATATGTGTGTTGTCTAAATGGGAATAATAGGATAGTTGAGCAGAGAGAAGTATGTTAACAGTTTGTGAATACCAGGAAGAGCAAGTTAGATTAAGCAAAAGAGTATGTAAATGAGAAGTATGTATTGGTGTAATACAAGATACCATATCAGGGACAGTAAGAGTGGATATGGCAAAAAACAACTATATAAAAATCAACCTGCAAAACATTAGTAGACACATATAACACAAAATCTGAAATGAGACATTTAAAAAAGCTGTTATACATAACAGTTGGGAATAATAACTTTTTATCATAATGGCAACACTTTCCTTACTATGTTTGAAAGTGTCTGGTCTTCCAAGTATATACAAAAAAGAAAGAATAGTGAACTGTATTTAGAAATGTAGAGTGCAAATAGCTATGCTACAGGAAACACATTTGAAAAGAACTAATTATGTGAATTTGATAAAGAAAGGATTTCAGGATTGTTCAGCAGAATATCTGGGATTACGGAAAAGGGGAGTACTTATATTAATTGCTAGAGGAGCGCCAGTTGTGATAAATGAGGGGAAAATGCAGTAATGGTAGATCTGTAGTACTAAGGAGCCATTGGCAAGGGAAGAGGATTATACAGGCATGTATTTGTATTCCACCTAAAACTGCTACAGTGGAGCTTATGAAAATTGAGAGAAATAATCAACTTCCAGCAGGGAATGTGACTTATAGCTGGGAACTGGAATTTGATTTGCAACAGTGAGGATATATCTGGGTGGCCTAGAAGGGAAAACATAACAAAAAGTGTGTAGAGCTTTGAAGAAATTTATGAAAATGTTTGGTATGAAAGATATATACTCAGTAGTAGGAGCTCAGAGAGAGAGAATTAACATATTCCCCAAGGTACAAAAACTGGGCTAGGATAGACAGAAATTATATTTCACAGGAATATGTGCATTAAATTGAACGTTTTGATATGCTTCCAGTAATTATTTCAGATCACACATCAATAATAACTAAACTAAAAATGCAGGGTAATGAAATAAACATGAGACACTGGTGCCTCCCCACCTATCTGTTAAACAGAAAGAAATTTAAGGAATGGGAAGATGACATTTTCTTCAGGAAATATTACTAGGAAGTAGGATAAAATGAAAGTGGAGTTTAAAAATAGGGTAGAAATAAAAAGATATATGGTTAAGAAGTAACGAGAATTATTTAAAGGGACTAACAAAGGTAAAAGCATTGCAGAATAAGGGGAATCTCACAGAACAAGAAGAAGAGTTGCAACCACAGAGTGCTAAAGAGAAAAGAATGGACTAATTGGACAATATGAATGAGTTTAGAAAGATTTGCTGTTAAGCAACTGTTTTTTGATAATAGTTCCAGAACACAAAAACTTTTAGCACAACGGCTCAGGCAACAGAAAGTAGAAAGGGTTTGTTGCCAATTTTAGGGAGCCTATATCAAGGAAAATAAGCAGCAATCCTGTAGAGGTATTAGAAGTATTTCAGAAATATTATGAAAATCTGCATAAAGCAGAGTAATGCGGACATTGAGAAAAAGTACAAATGGAAATATTTATTGGAAGAATTAAATATGCCAAGGCTAGAGGTGGATGTATGTCGCTCAATTATTAACAGATAGGAGATGAGATAAAAATGGTGATGTGTAACCTATCTACAGAAAAAACTCCAGGAATAGATGGTATTTTGATGGAAGTTTGGAAACTAGGAAGAAGAAAGTGGTAAAGATCTGGAAGGTTTTGTTTAATAGTGTTTTAAAAGAAACAAGCACCAAACTACTGGAAGAAATTTGTTGAGGCTCTAATGCCTAGAGATGGTAAAGGCCTGTCAGATCCAGCTTTGTAAAGACCCATTTCAGTTCTAAACCTGGAGTTTTTTCTGTAAATAGGTTACACATCACCATTTTTTTGTCTATAATGGCTAAAAGAATGGCAAAGGTGTTTCCAAAAGTAATAGACATGGGATCAGTAGGTTTTGTGGAGGGGAGACCGACATTTGACACACTAATAGAAAGATGATGATCCAGAGGGAAGCAGAATGTAAGAAAATACTGGTGTTGTGGGGTCATGATGCAGAGAAAGCATTTGACAGAGTAAGCTGGGATTTTATGAGTTGGGCATGGAAGCATTTGCATTCCCTGATGCAATAAGGTAAATTAGGAGCATATATGGGGGATTGGAGGTGAAACTTAAAGTGGCAGGATACCTCCCTAATAAGTTCTGTTTGAACAGAGTAACCAGGCAGTGATGTCCACTTTCTCCTTTATTTGAATTATGTTTTGAACCATTGGCAAAGAAAATAAAGGACTCTTATTCAAGGATGTAATTGGTATGGTAATTAAGAAAAGTTGGCTTTATTTGCAGATGTTATTTGTTTTTTTCCTGATTAAAAATGAGAACATTTCAATGTTGTGGAACATTCTGAGATCGTTTCAAGTTTTTACAGGATACAAAGTTAGTGAAAGTAAAACAAAGGCAGTAGCTGTATACTACGTATACACACATGAATTGGTTTAGCAGGACCCTTATTTATGGCGACATGATAAAATGAAGTACTTAGGAGTATGGGTTAAAAGTATTCTGTTACTGCAGCTAAAAGCGCTAAATATATGTGGCAAGAGACTAAACAAAAGATAATACAAAAACTAAAAAGCATAAAGCTCCGTTTTATGGATGGCAAGATACAAGCAGTGAAAATGTTTTTAGTCCATGTAGTTTTATACATAGGTCAGTAATATTTTTTATCAACCAGAGGAGAAGTTGCCGATAGCAATTAATAAAGAGTTGAAGGATTTTATCTAGGAAGAGAAGAGGATAACAATCAAGTGAGATAAGTTGATCCTTCCACTAGAACAAGGAGATTTAGGGTCAACTGATTTGAGGGGATATTTTAGAGCTGTACAGTTGCTGCTTACATACATGACACAAGCAGAAGGCTATAATTCGGAATGGAAAGAGACAATGATGAAGTATTGGGGAAATTCAAGAAAAGAGGAGAGAGTGTGATTTTGGATGGAGATCCTTAAGGAGAATAACAGCCATATGGAATATTATATTCATAAAGTAGCAGAAAATATTCAAAGAACTAAGCCAAGATGAGAATGGAGAAAGGATACTTTGCTGATAAGGATGACTACAATTAGGGATACAGACAATAGGCAAGAGGAGTGGAATTTACTGGTGAAAATTGACAAAGAAACCAAGGTATTTGGAGCAAATAACAAAGAGAGAGAAATTTCTGATAATAGAATGAGAAGAGGCCAAGAAGACATTTGGACTGTAGGCTAGAGGCCATCTTCCCTTTCAGGAATTTATATCAAGAATGTAGGCAAAGAAAAAGGAATAAGGGAATTTTAAGTGAAAGACCTGCTGTTGTAGAGTTCTTAGCTGAATCTAGAACAGTAGCCACTTTTAAAAAGGGATGATTAGTGGGACATATAAAGTGGTGCACAGTAACTATAGGAATCAGAGGAGGTTAGAATTGGAAGAGATATAGGGTAAGCAATTCACAAGGGAACAATGGGAGTACATATGTATGGCTCCCAAGTATGCAGAGAAGTCTAGATGATTTTAGGATTTTTGCTTGGAAGTGTTTGGATAGGTTTTTTATATCCCTAGCAGACTCCAATATTTGCTATCTATGTGAGGAAAAATTCTTTGAAGGTGTGATGAGGAAGAATGATGCAACTGGGGATACATGTTTTGGAGTGTAACAAGATGGCAGACTTTAGAAAATTCCTTGCAGAATACTTTCTCAGCAATATTGGATAAGCAAATGGGTATAACTTAGGAAATGTTTCTTCTGCGCTGGGAACAAGATCTGAATTGCCTAGACGTAGTAAGGCCTTGCTTAGTTTAATTCTGGTTACCACTAAAAAAGCAACTGGTAGAAAATGAAAATCAGAGTCTAAACCAATTGTCTTTGAAGCACTGAATAACTCTAACAGAGATCGAAAAACTGGAAGTGGGATCTTTAGAAAAGGTATAAACAAATTACATAGAAAAAGTGGAACTTGTCTGAATAATACATGTAGAGTAAAGTTTTTGAGAAGGGGTGAGGTTTAAGGGACAGCAGGAATTGAGCAGTTGATGTAATGTGGGATTGATGACGGTTATGCAGTTTATTTATTTAATTTATTTAATTTAACTTCATTTATTTAGTCACCTGTGAGTACATTGTTTTTTTCCCCTCTAAATTACAGGAAACCAGCTCTTGTATCAAAGTTTAAGCTTGATCTTTCGTTTTGCTGAACAGCTGCGGGATTCTTCCCAGCCAGAGTTTTCTGGTTCTCTACATTTTTTCTTTGCTGCCATGCAGGTAGTGTAGTTACCAGCCAGAAACTACATTTTACCCAAAGTGACAGTCTCACTGGTTGTTATTTCATTTTGTGCTTTCACACTGGTACAGCTGAAATTAAGCTGTTGATCAATGTATAGCCATCTTGGAAGTCTTTCCAACATTATCCTTGATCCCCATGGTACTTCTCAAAATAAAGGAGGTAAGGCCAAAGTGGTTTTGGCTATGCCCTTCTAGCCAAGACAACAGTGGTTCCTTTTGCTGAGCAGTCTAGTAGGTGGAATGTGGCAAGTGCCGCTCAGTTTGTGTGCTTACTGACTCAGAACAAAGGGACCCTCTTGCACCCTAGCCTAGTCACTCTAAGGCTGACTGCTTGGATGACTTCATGTTGATTCCATGTAGGTACATGCATACAGAAGACATGCTTACAAGTTTGAGGGAGGCTAGTAAACCAAGCACTAGAAAATCCTGTTTAGCTAAATGGAAACTGTTGGTGCCAGTTCATGAACCTTGACCCAAGTAAAACTGAAGTGGCTATGGTTCTAGCGTACCTGTCTGTGTCTAGCCTGCACATGTGTAATCATTGTGTTTTATTCTTCCTTCTGCAGGAAACTGGCAAGTATCCATGTTGATGATATTATTTATTTTGTGTTATTGACATTTCATTACCAGGAAAGTCTGATTGGATAGGACCCCATTTTCAGCAGAGGCTTGGGGAGAAAATCCAAAGTATTACAAAACATTTTAAGAATAATGATTGTACTCCCTTTAAAATAATGCCAGACACAACTACAGTTTAAGTAATTACACCAAATTAGACATAATATGAAAACCTCAAGAATAGATAAATTATATAATAATGATATAGTAGAGAAATTTTAGAGAAATTAAAGGTAAGTAATAGTATAATACAAACAGGCATTGTAATATGAAGTAATTGAAAAACAGACTTACGGTATATTTACAGAGAAAGCCAGGGGAGAGAAACTAATAGAAACAAGGTAGTGAATGAAGAAGGGAGATGTAGATATGAATAAGCATTTACCCACATTTAAGGATATAGTTTATCTTGGTGTTGAGCAAGAACAGAGACCTCTTTTGGCTAGGAAGGCTTTCAGAGTGTCTCTGAAGTATGGGAGGGAGGTGCTGACCTGATTCTTCTCTTTGACAATTTGACCCCCTCTCTTTCCTTTAGATCAGGTTCCTTTGAACCTCCAGCTGTCCTTGTCTTTCAAATTGGTGTCTCATCACTTCAGACTCTTGGGTTCTTTCTGTCATCTGGGAGGGTTACTTTGTGGTATGGACATCTCTCCCAACTTTTTCAGGGATTCTTTAACCTCCTCAAGAACAACTTCCTCATTTCCTGGAGGTTCTAGGGTCCCTGTTGAACCAAGGAACCATTCAACCTGTCCCCCCGTCCTAAGTGGGAAGGAGTTTTCATTCCAGGGTGTTCCTGGTTCCTAAAAAGGAGGGCAGCTGGAGACCTGTTTTGGATCTCTCCCAGCTCAACACCTTTCTGGAGATCTCTTCTTTTCAGATGCTTACTCTTCAAACTCTCTTTCCGCTTTTATTACCTCAGGCTTTTCTGGTGTCCTTGAATCTAAAAGATGCTTACTTTCATATCCATATTCACCCTCTTTTCCTGGAAATTTTTACATTTCTCTGCGTCTTCCTTTCATTTTCAGTTCTCTGCTTTGCACTTTGGACTCTCTGAAGTCCCAGGGATATTCATAAAATGACTATCTCCTGTGATTGCCTTCTGCAGGCTCCAAGGCATTCAGATTTTTCCTTGTCGAGGTGACCTGTTGCTTCAGGCACCTTCTCAGTTGATTGTTACAAGATCTGCAGTTCACCATCTGTATTCTTCAAAGTCTGGGGTTTACTATCAACTTCCAAAAGTCCATCCTGACTCCCTCTCAGGATCATGTGTATCTGGGATGCAGGATTCAGACAGTGCCAATGTTGGCCTCTCTTTTGTCTCCAGAGGTATTGTCATTGAAGGTCTACTCTCAGTCTCTTCTTCCTGTGACTGCCATGCCAGCCCAGAGGTTTCTTCGGGCTCTGGGATTCATGGCTTCTTGTATTCCAGTGCTTCTTGCCAGATTGCATATGCGGAAACTTCAGTGGTACCTGAAGTCAGATGGGTTACAGCATCGTCACCCTCTGGATTTCAGTATACCTCTCTTTCTCTGTCTCAAAAAGGAATTTGAGTGGCAAATTCAACAGTTCCTTCTCAACCCAGGCTGGATCTTTCACCTTCCAGTCTCTTCTCAAGAGCTGTTCACTGATGCTTCAGACATGGGGGTGGGGTGGGGGGCTTCTGTTGGTCACCTGAAAGTTCTGGGTCTTTGGCCTCCCCATCAGAAGTCAGACCATATCAACATCAAAGAGATGAGTGCTACGATTCTAGCCCTTCAAGCTTTTCACCCCATGTTTTATCCAGGCCCC
Source organism: Protopterus annectens (assembly GCF_019279795.1). NCBI lineage: Eukaryota > Metazoa > Chordata > Ceratodontiformes > Protopteridae > Protopterus > Protopterus annectens. Next base: position 20,014,753 of record NC_056725.1, on the reverse strand, counting down.
TTGAATGTGTACACAGACAACACTACAGTGATGTAATATATCAACAAGCAGGAGGACACAAAATCCTACCTCACTGCAGGATGGCACTTCAAACATGGGAAGTCATCTCTCAGTTATTGGTTAACTCTTCAGGCAGTATACATTCCTTCAGTGCAGAACCTAGTGGCAGACTGTCTGAGCAGGTCCAGAACACAGGCTAACAAATGGATGCTTCACAGAGTTGTGTTTCTGGCCTTTGTCCATCTGTGGGATATTCTTCAGGTAGATCGTTTTGCCTCCCTTCTGAACAGGCAGTTTCCTCTCTTCTTTTCCATAGTGCCATGCTATTTGGTGTGGAAGATGGATACCCTTTCCTTTCCTTGGAAGGGGATGTTTCTTTATGCTTTCTGTCCTCTTCCTGTACTTTCAAGCATCCTGCAAAATATTCAGCTGGACTCCCACAAATGTCTTGGTAGTGACTCCCTTTTGTCCGAGACAGCACTGGTTCCCCCTCTTAATGCATCTGGCCATGGGCAAAAATCGTAAGTTAACCTCAGCGGTTGGATCTCCTCACATAAGGCAATAGGTCTCTCATCCATCCCCACTTGTCCACTCTGCAGCTGACATTGAGGGTGATAGGGTTTTGATCCCTTTCAGGAATCTGTTTTCTGATGCTCAGGATTTTGCATGAGCTAACTAAGCCCTCAACCAGAAAATCTTATGTTCAAATGGAAAAGATTTTCTGTCTGACGCCGTACTTATAAACAGGGTCCTTTTTCAGTGGGGTCCCTCTGGTCATATCTTATTTGTCTGAGTTGATCCAGTTTGGCTTAACCTATTCTTCTGTGAAGGCCCATTTCTGCTCGTCTGCCCTTGAATCCTTCCTTTGACATTTTGTTTTAAAGTCAAACAATTTCTTAAAGGCGTCCTGCAAATTGGGCCTCCAAGATAACCTATTACTCCTCCTTGGGATCTTAATTTTGTTTTGAAAAAAATGACTCATTCTTCTTTTGAGCCTACAGATTCTGCTTCTTTGCAACACAGTACCTGTGAGACTGTTTTGTTGCTGGTGGTTGCTTCTGCTCTGAGGATTTCTGAGCTCCAGGCCCTTATGTCCATTCCTCCTTTTTTTGTTTTTTTCAGAGACGAGGTGTCCCTTGTACTAATACTTTTTTTATGCCCAAGGTAATGAGTTGTCCTTGAATCAGTTGGTAGAACTACCTTCCTGTTTCCATTCTCCTCAGACTGCTAGTGAGAGGGTCCTGCTTACCTTGGATTTGCACAGACTGTTTGGATGAAAGTAGGATTGTTTGGAAGTCTGATGAGCTTTTTCTTTCTTTTCATCCCAGGTTTTTGAGTTTGGCTGTTTCTGAGCAAGCCATCTCTTCCTGGATATCCAAGGCCATTTCCTTGTGTTATTCGTTTCATGGCAATTCTCTGTCTACTTCGGTTCGAGCTCATTCCACTAGGACTGTTGCCTCTTCTGGTGGCTTCTTCAAGGGGTTGGACACCAGTTCCATCCTCGAAGCTGCTTGTGAGGTACTGCCAACACAGGTAGCTGGAATTTTGTCAATAATTATGTCATTTGTGAATATCAAATTAATTTATACAAGATGTTGGTGTTACAAATTTATTAGAACTGTGAGTCATATAAGATGCTGGTGTTATAAATTTATTAGAACTGTATGTCATGTGTATATCAGACTGCTTGATACAGATGTTTGTGTTGAAAAGGTATTTGTAAAGTACTTGCGTTGAAATGTAACCACAGTGTGCCCTACTGGAAGAGAACAGAAATGTACATGCACTACTGTAACTATTTTAAGTGGGGTCTATATTAAATCGTCAAACTTCAAAAAGTTTGAACTATGTAATATCGAACCCTAATATCCAAAACACTAAAATAGCGAACACAAAGAACAGCAGTTTTTTTCCCAGGGAAAAAAAATCGCTGTTCCCTAACAAAAAAAAAAAAAAAACTGGAACTTAACCTAAACTGGGTGGCTCCCCCCCCCCCCCACACTTAAATATACCAACTCTGAGATCGGATCACAGTGGAGGAAATATCAAAGCCCCGAAAATGACCCACCGATTTTTTCCCCTGGGAAAAAAATGGATGTGCCGTGGCTTCGCTATTTTCAGGTTTCGGACTTTCCGGTTCAATATTACATTGTTCGAACTTGTTGCAGTTCGACGATGTAATATAGACCTTTTAAATGTATATGTTAACAGAGGAAACTGGAGGGTTACCCACAGTCCAGCAAACTTCAGAAAAATATCTGAAATTATTTATTTATTATTTATTTTACATTTGCTGACCGGGAGAGTCCACCTGGCTTACAAGTCCATTTCAGTGGAGGCCCAGGAAGAAAAGCTCCAAGAGAACAATTTTTTTTACAAAACATAGTTTTAAGGACACACTTTTGACATACAATTTCCATAGAAGAGACTTTGACATACATATTAACTAACAGATAGGATACATTCATTCTCTGCAATATAATATTACATTTTAGAAAGTATTCCTAAGTTTAGGATTCCTGTGATAGATTTACTATCGGAGTAAAAGCCGAGAGATGTAGAATAAAGCTCTGAGAGAGCAGATGAGCTGTACTTTCTTACTGTAGGAGATAGTTTAGCAATTGCTTTTGAATACATTCTTCAAGTATTTTGGAGAGGGGATAAGATTGCTATAGGTCTAAAGTTAGCAATGTATGTTGAATTTCCTCCTTTGTGCAGCAGGATAATGTGTCACTTTTTCCAGAGAGAGGTAAAGTGGGATTCCTGGATTGATCCATTTATAAGGACTTGAGACAGGGCAGGCAATGCTATTGGCTAATATTTTAAAATATTCACTTTAAAGATAATCAGATGAAGTAGAGCATGGTTTGAGTTTGTTTAGGCGTAGTTTTATATAGGATGCAAGCACAGGTTTGAAGGTGAAAGTGGATCTGGTGATATGTAGCTGCTGGGCAGAATTCGGATTGGATGTTGGGGAATCCTTGTGCTATACTGTCTGTAAAATAAGAGTTGAATTGTATTCTAGTTTTGAGTAATGAATTATTGGGAGAGAGGTTAAGGTTGAATTTATGGCCAGGTTGCAAGTTTTCTTTAATGACTGTCAAGAATTTTTAGGGTTGTGTTTACTGTTAATCTGAAAGTTATTGTAGTATATAGTTCTTGTCTTCATTAATTTACTTTTTAGTACAACTGTAAAGCGTTCTGAAGTTTTCAAGGTGTTATGGTGTTTTATATTTTTACCATCCTTTCCATACTTTTTCTCTGTCCTGCATTAGCATTCTACTCTCCTTGGATAGCCAAATTGCATTATTTGTTTTTAGTTTCTTCCTTCTAGGAGGTACAAGGCTATTAAGAACATTCAGGAAAGTCGTATTGTATTCATTTACAACATCATCTAAAGGGTGTATTTTTAGGAAGTTCCAGTTAATAGATGATAGGTTAGTAGTGAACATTTCTAAGTTGAACCTAGAAAGGTTGTGTGTTGTTTTATGAACATGCTGTGTAAGTGGATGTATGAGATGTCTGGTTGTATTGATTGGGAGATGATCAGTGAAACACTCAGACATTGTACCTGAGGTGTATTTGTTAGGGTCTGATACTAGGATACAGTGCAACAGGGAACTTGGTGTCTTGGTATAATGTGTGGAGCTATTAATTAGTTGTGTGAAACCAAAGTTCACACTAGATGTAGGGGAGTTGGTCTTTGTCCAAACAATTGACATTCACATCACATAGTTGTATCTTTTTCTTGTGGAAATGTTACACATATCCACTGTAGAATATCTTCTACTATAGCTGTATTGTTGCCAGGAGGGATGTAATGAAAAGTAACAGATATTTGTTGGTTGATAATTGTTTAATTTTAGGAAAGTTATGAGACTCAGCTGAATTGAATTTTAATATTGGTTTGTTTTAAGTGGAAATGTGGTAGCTGTTGGGAAATGTTAAAGCAATGCCACCCCATTTCCTCCTTATACAGTCATTACGGATGATATTATAGCCAGGTGGTGTAATTTCAAAGTCATTTATGTTGGGTTTATCCCAAGTTTCAGTTACAGCAGGAATATCAGGTTTATGTTGTGTAATCCAGACATGTAGCTTTTCACTTTTATTTCTTCTGCTTCTAACAACTGTGATAGTAATAGGTGAATTAGCGTAGTGTGTGGAAAATAATTGTCTTGATGCTCATTGAAATAGGTAGGGCCAGGATTAGGCTGAATGTCTCCTCCTGGAAGGGTTGTAGAATATTGAGGAATTATTCATACTTTTTTTTTTTACTGAGTATATTTCCACCCAGTTTTGTCTTGATTTGAGTTGAAATGGAGTTAATCCTTCTGTATTTTGAATAAACGTGAGGGTGTCATTAACTAGATCTGATGCAATGTTTTTATTTGTGGAGAATGTAAAGAAGAAATATGAATAGGTGGTTGGGACAGAGTTGGAGAGATGTTGAGAGTTATTATGGAATCATGGTAGGATGAACGATGGCCCAGTAGCTGGAGAAGAATAGAGAGAGAATTGGCGGAGTAGTAGCATAGTTAAGTGAAAGAGCCTGTATGTTGGCAGGTAGTGGGCAAGTAGGGATCAAAAAGAAAAAGAAGTTGCAGGGTAGAAGGTTGTTTAGTGGTAGTGGAGTCTGAAACCTGATAGAGGGTAAGTAGGAAAGAACCATCTTCTATGGAGGAAGAAGAGCGTTAGGTTGTCCTAGTATCATCTCTAGAATATAAGGAATAGGGAGTTTAAAAGGCAACAGTATGACAGTGTAGTTAAAATAAGGAGTGATTTTTTTTTTGGGGGGGGGTAGTAGAAGGTACAGTGTAGAATAGATAGTCACACCTCTCCCTAGCAGCACCTATGGGAAAAAAAAAAAAAATAAATAAATATATACGTAGCAAAGGTAGTTGGGAGTGGTGCTAAAAGATTAAATGGAAAGTAGGAATTAGGTAAAAAGAAGCAGGAGTGTTTTAACTTTGCTTATGTCTTTTTTTTTCTCCTTAGGGCCATGGTGTTCTGGAGATGCCTTCTGGTACTGGAAAAACAGTTTCCCTTGTGTCACTTATTGTAGCATATCAGTTGGTAAGTTGTAAATTTCAGTTTTGGTATTGTTATAAGTATTATATAGTGTATACTTATAGATGTTCATCACACTAGGCAGCAATGCAGCCCTCGTCCATAGGGTATCCTGCCTGAAAATAGTCCGAAAATTAGCTCTTTCCAGAATTGTACCTTCCTCACTGACTCTTCACCCATCATACACAAGGGTGTTGGTGACACTATTTTGAGATCTTTCCTGCAGCAGCAGTAGTAGTACTAGTAGTACAAAAAACATGGTTGTTAGAGTGACTTCAGTCAGTTGTTTGACCTGCTTCCTCACGAAAGTTGTGCACGAAATCTCTTATGCTGGTTTTTAACAATATTGGCAAGTTTTCTAATGTTTGCTAGTGGTTCTGAACTAGAGAAAATTGTTAAGAAAACTGCCTGTATTGGAAATAGATCCCTTCCAAGGGTTTCCGTTTGTGCTGCCTTTGGCCCATAGCATAACTGGGACTCTTACCTGCATTGTTGGTAGGATCATCCCAAGGACATTCAGTAGAAATGGTAAATTTCCTCACTGACTCTTCACCCATCATACACAAGGGTGTTGGTGACACTATTTTGAGATCTTTCCTGCAGCAGCAGTAGTAGTACTAGTAGTACAAAAAACATGGTTGTTAGAGTGACTTCAGTCAGTTGTTTGACCTGCTTCCTCACGAAAGTTGTGCACGCCACAGGGAAATCTCTTATGCTGGTTTTTAACAATATTGGCAAGTTTTCTAATGTTTGCTAGTGGTTCTGAACTAGAGAAAATTGTTAAGAAAACTGCCTGTATTGGAAATAGATCCCTTCCAAGGGTTTCCGTTTGTGCTGCCTTTGGCCCATAGCATAACTGGGACTCTTACCTGCATTGTTGGTAGGATCATCCCAAGGACATTCAGTAGAAATGGTAAATTTCTCTAGTTCATAGATTTGTACTAGGCTAACTGCCCTTTTGGGGTATTTTAAGCCTAGCCAATTATCCCCTCCTCTTTTTCTTCCTTGGGGATAGGTGGATTTTTTTAAAGCATTATTAATGCCTATATTCTTAACTCAAAAGATGGGGCTAATTTCATACTGTAGCACCATGGTGTTGGCCAAGACCTCTGGGTGCCTTCCTTAGAAGCTCAAGCACACTGTAAAGCAACACTATGAGAAGTAATAGGAAACAGAGGGCAGTCTTTTAGATGTCATTATTTACCTGAGTCTGCAGATACTGACTTCAGTTATTTTCTTTCAAAGCCCCAGTTTTCAGAGCCTGATTTAGCTGATGCCTCTGGCGTGGCCACCTCACAAGTTTGCCACAATTGACTGCCAGCATGTCATCCCACACATTGTCTGACTCTGAGGATTTCAGCTCCAGGCAGGTGGCTTGTTATCAGGGATAGTTTAGGTGGAGGTGGTATCCCCTTGATCTCTGTTTTCATGGAAGATCTCAAAGATCTTTTAGAGCTGTTGATCACCAGTCCACAAACCACGATCACCAAGAAGGCTTCCCTAGACAAGCTCAGTGCAAAAATTCAAGCTGTTGCCTGCTAGCTGCCCTTGACATAGGTCAAGCAGAGGTTTGGCTCAGTCAGATTCTCAAGCTTCTTCACAAGAGTTATTCCAAATGAGATTTCTTAAGTCCAGACAGCCAGCACTAGAAATTCTGAGGTGCCAGGGGCTCCTCCTAAAAGAAGGGTGGAATGTCTCCCCTGGAACATTCTGACATACTGCACTGTGAGGCAAATGAACTGGCTTATACCACTGAGGACGCCTTATCCACTGCTTCGTCTCAGAGGATCTCTCTTTGAGGTACAACATTCACAAGATAAAAGACATGTTCATTGAATGTCGAAAGAATACTTGCAGGTCCAGCTCACATCTAGACATTTGCAGGGCCTGCTAGAGTTATTGATGTCTTGCATTTTTGGTGCCTATCTAACCAGTTCTGCTGGATTTAGGATTCCCACAAGCTCTTGTATAAGTACCCTTTGTCTGCTCTAGCTGCGGTGTATCTGGATTTCGGTGAGAGTTGCTCTTCAACTCCATTCAGGCACACTGTTTCTAATGATTCTTTACCTGTTTGGAAAAAGACATGTACCTCAGCTTTCCTGGCCTTTGGCTCCTTAAACTGCCAATTCCATGTGCTAACTACCAGCAAGAGTTGCTGGAGAAGATGAGATTCAATGTAGAGTGACAAGGATATGAGTCAGGCGATGCTTGATTTATATGACCTGTCAGCACAGGTTACTAGGCACTCCAGGAAATGAAGCTGTAATGCAGAGGATGCATCTTGTGGTGCAGCAGCAACAGGGTCAGTTATTCTAAGGCTTGCTAGTTGAGGACACAACCCCTGCTAGACCATGTGAAGACAGAGGTTTTTTAATGCACCTCTGGGTAATGATCACCTCTTCAGATTCCCATGACTAAGGTGTCTTCAAAAGACTGGAGGGAAGAAGGTAAGACTATACAGTTTGTCAAACAGCTTTCTGACTCAGACTGAACCCCATTTAAGCAAAAGCTGTTCAGTCAAGTGCTGACCTGTATACGCAAAACAAAGGAAAATAAAGTTAAGCAAATGTAAGAGGGCCTGATTTGTGAGAGAATTTCAAGCAAAACCAAAAGAGAAGTCTTGTGCCATCAGGCCTTTGATCCCTAGAGGGAACAGGCTGGGTCACTCAGCTTAACTTCCTTTTCCTTTCCATCTCCATAGCCTGACCTTCCCCCTCCTTTTTCTTCCTGGGGGATAGGTGGATTTTTTTAAAGCATTATAAATACCTATATCAAATTATCACGCAAGACATATACACACAAGCATTAATAGAAAAGAAAACAAACCCTATTAACCTCTTTTCCATTACGTACAGTAGACATCACATAAGTTTTCTTTCTTTCTTTATAACTGTCATCAGTCCAACATTGACTCTTCTACTCCTACCAATACTGCACAGGTACTCCTGCAGGCTCCGAACCCTAGCCCCAAACATCTGTCCTTTTACTCTATCAACACCCACAGCATTCTTAACAAAATAACTGAATTCCACTCTTAGATAATCCAGTACTCCCCCAACATAGTAAATCTCTCAAAAACATGGCTCAAACCACATAACACAGATGATGACCCCCCCACACACACACAGGTTATAACATTCTATGCCTTGATAGGCATAAAAATCCAGCCTTACAAGACCTGGTCACCCTCCACTCAAATAACCGTGAACTTAGATCCATTAACAAGGCACTAATCACAATCTCCAGAAGCGATTACAGCTCTGGTGACTCCCTATATTCTAGCAACATTGCCAAGACTTGGAACTCCCTACCACTACAAATCAGGTTACAACCTAACAAAACCATCTTCAAAAAACAGCTTATTTCCCACCTAAACAACTCCTGGACATACAACTGCCGAGCACCTGGCTGACATATTCTAACACCTTTCCCATACCCGCTATCCAACCTCCTCTTTAAAACTCCCAGATATGCACTATATGTTATCGCACATTACTTACCAACTCACTGCTGCCTACTTCCCACTGTCCCATGTATACCCATTAGCTCTCCCATAGACTAAGTTGAAAAGCTTTCCCTTAAAATGTCAATGCACCTCATATGAACTTGTCTATATTCTCTTCATTTTTTAGTTTTCCTTTCTTGGCTCATCTTCAGTACATCTTCTAGATTATCTCTGCTCAACATACTGCATGAACAGCCATCATATGTTACTACCTGCTATATGTTTAATTGTATGTCTGAATCTCTGTGCTTATGTAAATATCTTATGCAATCATATGTTATTATCTGATATATTTTTATAAGTGAATGTGCAAACCGCAATGCTCATGTAAATGTCTTATGTATAGTATGTTAACAATTGTTCTGGAGCTTTTCTCCCCGGGCCTCCTCTGAAAACGGACAGCTCTGTCCAATTGGTAAACAACGGTTAAAATAAGTAAATAAAATTGATAGAACTCATAAAAAGGTGGAGGTGTTGGCATTATGTACTCAGACCTCCTAACCTTATCCCCCCTAACCAACCTATAGTTGCTGTCTACATACCCCCTGGAGAGAACATACCCTTATTAGAACAGATTTCCCACTGGATGTCTGACAATATTGCTAATGAAACTATTATACTAGGCAATGTTGACAACAACTGGCTTCCCCTTATCTGTAACTCACCTACCACCAGCATAAACCTATATGGCTCACACAACTTATTTCTTCTCTCACTTTTCTTCATAAACCCACTAATACCAGTTCTATCCTTGACTGGATTCTTGTTTCCAACCCTAACCTCTGTCACCACCCTGAATCCCTACCCGACTCCATTAGTGACCACTCCTCTATACACGTCCAAAGACTCTCTCCCCCCCCCCCACCTCCCTAGACCTCATAAATTCAAAGAATGCCGAAAGCTAACCAACTTCAACCCAGACACATTCAATAATTCTGTCACCGCTAGAGACTGGTCCTTCCTCCATCCCTATCTCTAGATGAAGCTGTACTTCAGTTCAAGTTCCATTTTCCTAACCGCACTAGACTCCCTTGCCCCTCCCAGAACTGTCCGAGTCAAATCACTGTGCTCTGTTTGGCTCACCCAACTCTACTTGGTCTCTTATCCAAAACAAAGATTCTGCCTGGAAACTCTGGACTAAGACTATATCTCCCACACACTACCAAAAATATCGGGAACTCCGAAATCAAACCAAAAAACACATAAGCATCTATAAAAAGAAATTCTCTCTCTCACCCCAAACTACAGAACCCAGAATCCCCCAAATATTCTGCAATACTATCAACCAAATTCTCCAACCAGGGAATTCCTCAACTCCTAACCCCTGCCCCAGTAACACATCCCAAGAAATTGCATCCATCTTCAATTCATACTTCATAGATAATCAGCAAACTTATGCAAAATGCCCACCCAACCAACCCCTCACCTCCCACCATCCCCTACTGCAAAATAACCCATTCTCACTAAATCACATTCCAACCAGCTACATTAAAAAACTTATTCTCAGAGTTAAACATTGTTCCACATCAGATGACAACCTGCCATCTCTCTTACTAAAGGCTGCTGCTAACTCTATAGCATATACTGTCTCCATCCTTATAAACCACTCAGTGAATCCACTGTCCTTAATCTCTGGAAAAAAATTCCACACCATACCGATCTACAAAGGTGGAAATTCTGTAGAGCTCTCTAATTATCAACCCATTGCCATACTCTCTCCCCTCTCCAAAATTCTTGAGCATTGTGTTCATAAACAAATATTGGCTTATCTCACTCAAGAAAACCTGATCACCCCTACCCAGCACAGCTTCCGCTCCCACCCCAGCACTTCTATTGCACTTATTTATTTTATTTATTTAACATTTCTTTTACCAGGATAAGTCCAACTGGACAGCAGATGTCCATTTTCAGTGGAGTCCTGGAGAGAAAAGCTCCAAGGAAGTAACAGTGTGAATACACACGATCGATAACAAGAAAGTTAGCATACAGGTAAAAAACAATCACATTGTGCAGTCAGGTTACACGTCTACAATAACAGGTTACATGTCTACAATAACAGGTTACATGTCTACAATAACAGGTTATATGACTACAATAACAGTACAATCTGTGTAAATAAGATACTCAGGAGTAGGTCGATATTTACCATATTTACAAGCAGTACATTGCAGGTGGCAGTTTGTTGAATGCATTGGAGGCTTCAGCGGGTAGTCTGCCTACAAGGCAGTGAGGATTCGGGGGGGGGTCTTTGCAGTTACAAAGAGGGTTAGCAAAGAAGTGTGATCTAAGGAGGACATTGAATGTGCTTGTGTGATTTTGTAGTCGTGAGTTCAGATGGGAGGGTGTTTCATACTTTTGCAACCTCGTGAGAGAATAGGGCTTCTCCAGAGTTGTTCTTACATGGATTGACTTCAATCAGGGATTTGTTACTTGATCATAGTTCCCTGGTGGAGTTGTAAAAGTTTAACATGTTAGCTAGGGCAGGGGTTCTCCTAGGATGGTATAGAATTTGATGAGCTATGATGAGTTGATGGTAGTGCAGCAGGTTTGGAAATTCTAACCAGTGTAGTTTAAGTAGGGATGGGCAGTGGTGGGAGTATAATCTACTATTGGCAGCGAACCTAGCTATTTTATTGTAGCATGTGGAGAGTTTGTTCAGGTCGGTCTTATTAATGTTGGTAAGAACTGGAGAGGTGTAAACCAATGTAAATTCTGGCTATTGTGGTTCTAGACACAGGGGTTAGGAACTGTTTACAACATTAGAGGCAACCTATTTTTTTGTGGACGTAATAGAGAGAGTTTGTGATATGTGTTTTTTGTACTTAAGTTGTTAATCAGTTGTGACACCTAGCAGTTTGGCCTCATCTACTGCGGTTATGAGGGTGCTGTTGGCTGACAGGATGGTGAAGGTAGGGACACAGTGTTTAGTTGGGTGGAATAGCATTAGTTGTGATTTTTTGGGGTTTAGTATGAATTGGTGGTTGTTCAGCCAGTTCTCTACCTCAGTGAAGGATTCCTGGGCTTTACTTTGTAGTAGATGGATGTTGGGTGCTGAGCAGATTAGGGTTGTGTCATCTGCGTACTGGACAATATTGGCTTTAGTGGTTGCTAGGTGGAGATTATTTGTAAATATGTTGAAGAGAAGGGGCCAAGAATTGAACCTTGTGGGGCACCACATGTGACTGGGAGTGGGGGAGTTATTTCCTTTACTAACTTCATTTCCCTAGCCAGAGACGATAATAAACTAGTGTCCTGCCCCTTGTTAGATCTCGCCAATGCCTTCGCCACAGTCTCTTACCCCATCCTCCTCTCCAGTCTCTCCCAACACAACCTCTCTTCAGCAAGTATCTCCTGGTTCAACAGCTACTTCACAGGCAGACAGCAATCTGTAAAATGGCTCTCTGCTCTATCTCCTTTTCTCCCCATCAAAATGGGCATCCCACAAGGCTCAGTTTTAGGCCCCCTCCTTTTTATCATCTTTACTAACCAACTTCACACGTCCTGTCCTCAGTCATCCCTCATACAGTATGCAGATGACTCCACAATCATCTGTATTGCTGACAACACCCTCCGGCCTGTTAACCCTGACACAAACATCTTTCAGCCTCGCTGAAACCTGGCTTACCAACAACCAACTCATACTTAACCCTAAAAAGACAAAACTTCTCTTCCTTCCAAAATCCCTTCATCATCTCAAATACTAATTTTCCATCTCTTCACTTGACAGCACTACTATCGTAGCTGAAACCCACACTAAGCTTCTTGGAGCAATAGTAGACAACCAACTTGAATTTGAGCTTTGTGTTCTACACAGTATCAAGAAAACCGACCAAAAGCTTGGCCTACTGTACAGAAACAAAAGATTCCTCACACCCAACTCCAGGATCTCACTTGCCCAAGCATATCTTCTCCCTAACCTCTTCTGCAGCTCCCAAATCTTAACCAACTTACAGTTCTCACTTCTTTCCAAGCTCAAAACCACCTACAACAAAGTTGTTAGATTTGCAGCTAGTCAGCCTTCCATATTACACCACTGTCACGTTCTTCAGAGACACTCAGCTGGATAGAGTTTCCTAACAAACTCTTTATTTACACAATTTCTGGTTATCCACTCTGTCCTAATTAAGCCCTCTTCCTGCCTTAGCATCTCCTCACTTGTCTGTCTATAAGCCCCTCAATCCCTCAGAAGCTCAGATCAATGTTTCTTACAGATTCACAAACCTAAAAAATCTATTGGACAGAATCTGTACAGCTACTTTGCTGTTCTTTCATGGAACAATTTTCCCATAACCCTTAGAATTATTACCCACATCCATGAATTCAAGAAAACTCTCAAAATGTACCTTAGCACCAATCATCCCACTTGAAGCCATCCTTTTCTCCTTCTCTGTCCTGTCTGTGCCTCCCTTCCCTCCTACTGTTACTCACTAACAAACTGCATTGAATTGTAGAATTGTCCATTGATGACATCCCAATGTGCATTTTTCCAGTGTTTAGTTATTACCTAATTCTATACCTACTACTCACATTAAATGTCTCTGTTGCTGTTTATCTTTACTTGTACTGCTGTGGACATTTGCTTAATTAATTTGTTGTATATTTTTTACTGTATTTTTACTTCAGTCTTTTAATTGTTCTTACTGTGTTGTACTGTGGTGCCTTTTGGACATCCACTGAATTGTTTTAATGTATATTTTCTACTGCATTCCACTTCAGTCTTTTGTAAGTTTTTCGTGCTCAGTTGTACTGCGGTGCTTTTCTCCCCGGGCCTCCTCTGAAAAAGGGCTATTGCTCAGTCGGACTAGCCTGGTCAACAAATGTCAAATAAGTAAAATTACATAAATTGTTCAATTCTTGCATTCCCTTAAACTACACTCCTCCTCCTGAGCATAATTTTCTGCATGTATTATTGCCACAAATTCTGTTTATTTCTATGTAATTTTCTCCTTCCTTTTCTAAAGATCCCCTTCCGGTTCTTTTTCTGTCTCTTACAATACTCAGTACTTCAAATACAGTTGGTTTTGAATTTGATTTCCATTTTCTAGCAGTTGCTTTCTGGCAGCCGACAGAATTAAATTTAATAAGGTCTTACTTTGTCTAGGCAAGTCAGATCTTGTACTCCATCAAAAGAGTAATTTCCTTTAGTTAAAGCAATTTGCTTCCCCAACATTTCTGACAGATTACTCTATATAAAATTTTTAAAATCTTCCAAGTCATTTCTCTCCCTGAAAACATATTACCATTTACCTTTTTCCTCCCCATCGTGCCTCCAACATTTGCTGTATAGCTGAAAAAAAAATCTTTTGACAACTGCTTGGGGTATAAAATACTTATGCATACATTTCCAAGCAAAAATCCTAAACCTTCATGACTGGGTTGTATACTTGAGAGTGATACATGTGTCGTCACATTCTTCCCTTGTAAATTGCTTTTCAAGCTTCTCTTCTCGATCATTTCTAACCTCTTCTAGTTATCATTCAGTGTTTTATATGCCCTACTAATTCTCATTTTTAACTGCAGCTTATGTTCTAGATTTGACTAAAAAAATCAAATAGGACTTTCACTTAGGACTCCTTTATTCCTTTCTATTTGCCTGTGCTCTGATATCAATCCCTTGTAGGCAGCATAAAACCTGTAATTCAACCTTTGACCTCATCCCACTATATTACCTTTCCCCTGTCTAGTTATTTGCTCCCAATACCATGGATGTTCTTCATGTTTAACTGTTGCAGTCATTATATTTGGGTAATCTACTGGCAGGTTGCCCTCAGTCGGCCTGAATTCCAAAGTCTTGGGTCCTGCGTTGGTTGCTGTCTTTTCTTCCATGACGTCAGGTCGTCAGGGGTATAAAACATGCAGCCGACGCCATTTTCTTTAGTCTTTCTTGCCGCGCGGTGCCCGAAGCAGAAGCATTTTGCAAGTGCCAGTCAGCTGACTGCTGAAATATTCGAGTTTGAGTTTCAGAACCGAAGTCTTCACTAAAGCTAAGTACCCCATTGGGGAAACTTTTTTCTTGCTTTTTACTGATGTCAGAAAAAGTTAATAATTGTATTACTTGTGGGAAGCAAATACCTCATAAGGATTTCCATTTATACTGTATTCCTTGCCTAGGCCCTGATTGCAATGTGCTTGGTTGTCGTTTTTTTGCTAGATTTAACCAACGCACTATTAAGCGTTGGTATATTTTTGCATCAAAGTATTTTGGCAACAGATTTAACTACCCAGAAATGTCGTCTGATAGCAATCCGACTACCGGAGTACATAAAAAACGCAAAGAAAAGGACAGAGAAAGGCAGTTGAGATCCAAAACCGACGATGAAGCTTCTCCTAAGCCAGTTGCCAGTTCGCCGGTACTCAGTGAGGTGCTTTCGCAGCCCCTGATACCCGCTATCTTCGAGTCGCAGGCCTCTACCCTGACCCATGTGGAGTCAGGCATGCCGCAAGATACTCAAGGTATTGGACCGACGAATGTGTCTCCCTCGGATGGGTCCGGAGCTGCTGAGCAGGCACCGGCTTCTGAGGGTGTATTCAGACCTCAACATTTGTACATCAAACCAACGACAGCTGCAAAACCAAAGACAAAAGCAACTTCTAAACCTAAAAAACCGACCACGTGCACAGGCCTCTATGCCTAAAAAATAGATGATCAAAATGGCTGAAGACCTTATTACCTTGATCAGGGGTGTACCCATCCCCCTCCAGATAAGAGGCCTAGGCAAGGCACTGATTATGAATCTTCAGATCAAGTTTCTATTTCTTCTGATCAGGAATTATCTATACCTCCCTATGAGGATTCTGATGCAGAGGAATCTATTCCATCTGCCATCTCCTCCTGAGGATTATTCATTTGGAGGAAACCTTGCATACTTTGAGGGAGCATTTTCACTGGGAAAGTCAAGACTTCTCAGAATCAAAAAAGAGGCTCAGGGATTTCCTTCTTCTCCCTCAGCACAAGTCTTTAGCCATTCCCCCTGTTTTAGACATTATGGATGATGTGTTTTCAGAGTCAAGCTTGACCCCTGACTCCTTACCTCCGGCTCCCAGTAAGCCTGACAGATATTACAGAGTCCCCGACTCACATAAATTTTTATTTATAAACCCTGCTGGTGATCCTGAAACTATTTCACAGGGTCCAAAGGGAGTTAAGGCCTCAACAGCAAAAAACCCTACCCCCTCTGACAGAGATTCTAGGGCACTGGACAGATGGGGGAAAAAGGTTTATACATCTGCAACCTTGGCAATCAGGGCCTTAAATCGTCAATTTCATATGCTTAAGTACCAACAACATGTTATGGGATTGCTGAAGCAGAAAATGATGTTGATTTCAGAATGTGCAGAAAGTAAAAGAATTGCAGGAATTATTGCATGCAGCTGAACAAGTTGGAAAGCATACTTTGCAATGTGGTTTTGATTCTTTAGAGGCCTACTGCAGGGCCACAGTTACTGCATCTGTGATTAGGAGGCATGCCTGGTTAAAGGAACAAAATGTGCCTGATCATGTTAAAGTTAAATTGCTAGATGCACATTTACAGCATGATTCTCTGTTTGGTATTAAGGCAGAAGAGGTTTTAAATAAAATGGAAGACAAAGCTAAGTCTATGCAAACTGTTAAAATATTTCTTACAAGTGCAGCCACCAAGATTCTGTAGACACTGGCCTACAGAAAATTAGTCCTTTCCTGTGTCAGCCAGATCTCAAAGGGGCAAATCCAGATGCCCTAAGGGTTCCAGGTACCAGGCTTAAGACTCATACAGGTCAAAACAATGGGGCGCATCCACCTCCAAATCTGGAGGAGATAAAGCGCAAACCTACAGAAAGCAATCCCAATGACTTCCCTCTGCCTTCACCAAGCACTTATCTTTTGGCAGCACCCATAGGGGAAAAATTTGCACTTTTTGCTCAAAATTGGCAGTTAATAACCCAGGACAACTGGGTACTAAACATCGTATCACAGGGATACAGATTCCATTTCCACACTCTGCCAATGACAAAGGGTTGGCCAGATCTGCCAAAAAAAACAATGGGCAGAGGCACAGGAACAGCTTACGTCCCTCATGGATATGGGGGGCATTCAGACAGTACAAGAACAGGAAAAAGGACAAGGTTTTTACTCAAGACTGTTCTTGGTACCCAGAAAGGACAAGGCCTGGCGGCCAATACTGGATTTATCGATTTTGAACACATAGCTGGACATTCCAAAATTCAAAATGCTCACCTTGCAGCAACTTCTGCCCATGCTGGGCAAGAATGCTTGGCTGGTAACTTTAGACCTAAAAGAGGCATACCTGCATGTCCCAATAAGACAGTCATGCAGAAGATACCTCAGATTCAAGGCTGGCTTAATGCATTACCAATTCTTTGCACTGCCCTTTGGCTTATCTACTGCGCCCAGGGTCTTTACAAAGTGCCTGGCACCAGTAATTGCATTTTGCAGACAAGTATTCAAATATATCCTTACTTGGACGACTGTCTCATTCAAGCAGAGAACAAGGACATTCTTCTACGACACCTGGTGTTTGTGAAAAGGCTTCTAACATGCCTAGGGTACACAATAAATGAAAATAAATCACAACTGGTACCCTCTCAAAAGATAACATTCCTGGGTGCAAGCTTGAATACAACTTCCCAGATGGGCTTACCTTACGCCAGACAAAGGCAACTGACTACTTACTTCAAACTGATGGCAACAAAAACCCAGTCCTCTGCAAGACAAATTCTGCAGGCTCTGGGCTTCATGGCATCCTGCATCCTACTAATTCCATATGCAAGACTGCATATGAAGAAACTTCAATGGTACCTAAAAAGTTTATGGAGTCATCATTCACACAGTCTGGAAACAATGATTCCTCTCATTCCCTGCCTGCAACAGGAGTTTCTATGGTGGGCAAAGGCCTGTCACCAAAACATGGGACGGCCCTTCACTCTACCCCCTGCCAGCCAAACCTTAACAACAGACGCATCAGATTATGCCGGGGGGGGGGGTGCACATGGCAGGAAGATGCATTCAGGGCATATGGACACCAAATCAAATGCATCTACATATCAACCAGAAAGAGATGCTAGCTGTTCAAAATGCCCTAACAGCCTTCAAGGACTTACTTCATCCAGGACAACTACTGATAGACAGACAACACCACAGTCATGTGGTATATAAACAGGCAAGGGGGCACACACTCATACCCCCTTTGCAGATTAGCCATGGCACTGTGGGACACAGCTTTGACCTACCAAATACATATTCAAGCTCAATTCCTGCCAGGAAAACAAAACACTCTGGCAGACAATTTAAGCAGAAACTTTATGGATCCTCACGAATGGAAACTAAATCCACAAGTCTTCAGCATGATAACAGAGAAATGGGGGAGCCAGACATAGATCTGTTTGCCTCCCCTCAAAATTATCTCCTGAAAAGATTCTGCACAAGGACTTATCACAGACAAGCATGGAAATTGGTCGCCCTATCCTTCAGTTGGAAAAACCTATCAGTTTACGCCTTTCCTCCTCTGCCTCTTCTACCCAAGGTCTTCCTAAAAGTCAGACAAGAGAAGCCAAAGATGATATTAATTGCCCCGGACTGGCCCCGCCAATACTGGTACCCAATCCCAAGGAACTTGTCTCAATACCCAGCTTGGACCTTGCCTCAGAAACCACAACTACTGTCCCAGCAAAACAATCAGATCCTGCACAATCAACTACAGACTGTGAACCTGGCAGCATGGCTAATCCTGTAATCATACAAACGACACCTCTCAATAAAGCTGTGATGGATGTCATTTTGGAAGCCAGAAGGCCTAGTACTAGAAAATCTTATTCTGACAAATGAAGAGATTCTGTGCTTGGAATCAAGCACAAGGAACTGATACAGCAGAACCACATATTCCTCAGATATTACAATACTTAACTGAGATGCTTGACAAAGGCCCATCTTTCTCATCAATCAAAATCCATGTCTCTGCCATTTCGGCTCATTACAATACAGAGCCACCAATCTTTTCCCATCCTTTACTAAAGCAGTATCTTAGAGGAGCCAAAAATTTAAGGCCTCCTAGAAGATCACCATTACAAGCATGGGACCTCAACTGTGTGTTGGAAAAGCTCACACTGCCTCCTGCCTCCATTTGAACCAGCTGCTACTGCTGATATAAAGTTTTTATCATGGAAGACAGCTCTGCTACTAGCAATTACTTCAGCAAGAAGAGTTTCAGAGCTACAGGCCCTCATGGCTGTAGAGCCTTTTGTCATATTTTACCCAGACAGGTTATCTCTGAGGGCAAATCCTACTTTTATGCCTAAGGTCGTTTCCAGTGTGGCTCTTAACCAAACAATTCATGTGCCAACTTTTTATCCAAATCTGCAGAACAAAAGGGAGAGAATTCTGCATTCCTTGGACGTACACAGACAGCTAAGATTCTACTTGAGCAGGACTAAAGCTCTAAGAAAAACTGAGCAATCACTAGTGTCATATGCTGCAGGATCAGAAGGAAAGGCCATTTCAAAGCAACAGTTTCAAAGTGGATAAGCCATTGCATCCGTTTCTGCTACTTACACCATGGCAAACCTGTGCCCAAGGGCATTAGATCTCACTCCACCAGAGCTGCAGCTACTTCAGCAGCCTTTCTCAGAGGAGTACCAACCAAGGACATTCTATAGGCTGCTACTTGGAGTTCTGTTCACACCTTTACAAAACATTACCATTTGCCTCTGTACTCTTAAGTCCAGGGCAGGCTTTGCCACTGCAGTACTGCAGGGCCTTATAGCCTCACCTAATGCTGTTTAGCTCCAGCCTCCCAACCATAGCTTTGGGATTCTACCCAAATGTAATGACTGCAACAGCGAAACACGAAGAACATAGTACAGTTGTGTACACTTTCTATAAATGTAGATGTTCGAGTGTATTCACTGTTGCAGTCCAGGTTACCCTCCCGTCATCCCCCTGTCATTCTACAATTTATCTTTCCTTCTCTATCTTCTACAACCTATGTGGTGTATTTGCTTGTAGTTGAAGGTAAAGTTTATACTGATGCATGTGTATATATATATATATATATATATATATATATATATATATATAAATATTTATAGTGGGGGCACCTGACATCAGGGGCAAGAAAAACTAAAGTAAATGGCATCGGCTGCATGTTTTATACCCCTGACAACCTGACGTCATGGAAGAGAAGACCACAACCAATGCAGGACCCAAGACTTTGGAATTCAGGCCGACTGGGGGCAACCTGCCAGCAGATTACCCAAATGTAATGACTGCAACAGTGAATACACTCGAACATCTACATTTATGGTAAGTGTACACAACTGTACTTTCTTTGCCAGTTTCCTCCAGTAAATTCCAGCCCCCTCTTGCCAATTTTTGTATCCCTACTTATAGTCCTTCGTATTGGCTAAATATAATTTCCTCATTCCTGTGTTTGCTTAGTTCTTAGAATAAGTTCTGCAACTTTTTGAATATAATATTTTGTATGGTGGTTGTCATTCTCCTTTTGAGGTTCTGCATTCAGACTCTCACACTGTCCTTATTTCATGAGCTGCCCTCTGCTCCATCATCCCTTTCCACTTTGAATTATAGCCTTTTGCTTGTGTTATGTATATGGACCTATTCTGTGTAGCTCTAAAAAATAACCTTTCAAACTGGGTAATCCTAAACACCTTATTCAGTTGGGAGGATCACTTTATCCCACTTATCTCTTCTCCTTGACCCCACACAGATAAATTCCTGTCAGCTCTTTATTAATTATTGTCCAACTACTTCTCTGGGTGATTTAAAATATGCCTGAAAACTAAAGGGGCTAAAATATTTTCATTGGTTGTCTTACTAACCATATTCATAAACAAGAGTTTCCAGTTTTTGTGTAATCTTATGTGTAGTCTCTTCCTGTGTATCCTTAACTGCCATAACAAAAGCCTTTTTAATTCAAACACCTCAATACTTCACGTTATTGTGTCATCTTAAATATGGGGGTTGCTGAACCAGTTCATGTGTGGGTACATAGTTTACAGCTATAGCCTTTATTTTATCTTATTAATTTTATATCCTGAACATCCATAGAGCTATCTCAAACTGTTCCACTACAGTGAGATGACCATTTCCCAGTTTGTCAAGTACAAAATAATATAGGTTCATAGCTTCATAGGTTGGTACTGGGCTATCTGCCTGAAGGCATATATTAGCCCAGCCACATTGTGCGGTATTCACCGCCCCTTTAGTAGTTCCCTAGACCCTTGTACTAGCAGCTAGTACCCTTGGCCCCTATCTAGTAGTGCTGTTGGTGTGATCCCCGGTGTGGACTTTGTTACCCATCCACTCATCAAGGTTCCTCTTGAAGAGTGATAGTGAGGGGCTCTGTCTTATGTAGATCGGGACCCTGTTCCATAGTAAGGGAAGTCTCTGCGAAGGGAATCTATCCCTCCAGCATGTTCTATTCATTGTTGTGTTGAGGTTTATATCCCTAGAGCGTGTAGCTCGAGTAGATTTGGTTTTGCTAAGATGGAGCATGTTCAACAATTCTGGGTTGGACATGGCTCTGTACGTTAGACAGAGGTCGCCTCTGAGAAAGCGGTATGCAACAGAGAACAGTCTTAGCTTTTTCAGTCGTGCTGCATAGGGCAACTGTTTGAGGCCAGTAATCCTCTTGGTTAGGTACCTCAGTGGTCTCTCCAGCTGCTGGTGATGTCTAGCCAGGTACATTCCAATTGGTGCATTGTACTCAATAATGGGTCTGATGAGGGAAGAGTAGAGAGGCACCATTACATCCTTAGATCTTGATGCGAACCCTTTCGTGATCAGATGGGTCACATAGAAGGATTTTCTAACCACTTTGGCAACATGGTTATCAAAGGAAAGCTGACTATCTACTTGGGTCCCAAGATCCCTTATTTCTTCTTCAGATTTCAGGGGATTACCTCCTATGTTGTAGTTTGCGGGTACTCTGTTTTTTCCAAAGGGGATTACTGCGCATTTTTTTGCATTTAGCTTGAGACCATGGCTTTGACACCATGCATCAGTCTCATTTAGGCCCTTCTGGAGGATCTCCATGTCGGCCCGGAGACTCTATTATAGCACCCAGTTTGCAGTCATCCGCAAACTGTCAGCCACAGCCCTTCCGTGCTTGCCTGTACTTCTGAGAAGTATATGCCAAACAGGACAGAGCCCTGAGGCACACCACTCGTTACTGGTCTGGATTCGGACATAGATCCCACTACTCTTACTTTATGGGATCTGTCTGAGAGCCAGTTTGTGATCCATCTTGTGACGTAAGGGTTTATGCCCAGGCTGGTGAGCTTATCAATAATACCTGAATGGGGAATGGTGTTAAATGCTTTAGCAAGGTCAAGGTAAGCTGTGTGTACCTCCTTTCCCTTATCTATAGCCTGAGTAACTGTCTCAAAGAAATCCACCAGGTTCAGGAGGCATGATCTGCCCTTGAAGCCGAACTGTGTGGGGTCCAGCGACTGGAGGTTCCCCATCTCTCCATTTATGAGTTCCATAATGATTTGCTCCATAGCCTTACAGATCAGACTGGTCAGGCTTATTGGTCGGTAGTTCCCAGGGTCAGTTGTGGCCCCACCCTTGTGTAGCGGGACCACTGTTGTCGTGCGCCATTCTATGGGCACATATCCTGTGGAGAGGCTGAGACTGAACAGGCTATTAAGATGCAGGGTTAATTCCTTTTGGAGCTCGCATATGACACAGCCTGGGACACCATCTGGTCCCATGGAGGCAGTGTTTTTAGCTTTAGGTAGAGCCTTGTTAACCAACGTATCAGTAATAATTGGACTTGCACAATCCCCTGGAATGGTAATAGGCCCTGTAGGTGGTGAGGGGGGGGGGAGAAATTTGCACTGAACCTGTCAGCCAAGATGTTGGCAATGTCAGAAGGGTCAGTGTATTTTGTTCCATTTTGTACTAGCTCAGAACAGACCTGAGCGTTGCCATTTAGGTGTTTGACTTAGTCATAGAAGGCCTTATGGTTATCCTTGGCAACTTTCTTTTCAAAATTAGCTTTAGTTGACTTGATGAGGGCCCTCAATTTCTTACTAATGCTGATCAGGGATGATTATTCTACTTGAGATTTGGCCTTTTTTGTATAAGTCTCCTCCTTTTATTGTAAAGTTTGCTTATGGTCGGGGTCCACCAGAATGGTTTCTTCTTGCTTGAGGAAGGAGTCTTGGTTTTATTTGGGAAAGTATGGTCCATACAATCCTGAAGATGCATATAGAGTGCCTTGGTGTAGGATTCCGCATCCTGGATATCATTATCCTTCTGCAAGGGAATAGTGAAGCTTTCCACTTCGGATGCAAGTAGTTTGAAGTTTGCTTTGGACAGGTTTTTGACTATGGTTTCTTTGACTGGGGGAGGTGGAGTGGTGAGGATGTCCAGGGTTATCATTTTGTGGTCGGATCTGACCAAGGAGGGAGTGATAACGGGTGTGGTACAATGGGCGCCCATATTTGTGATGATTAAATCCAATATGTTGTCCCCTCTAGTGGGGGAACATGCTAGTTGTTCAAGGGCGTTTGAATTGATAAATTCTATGAATCACTGAGCATAGGAGTTGGAACATTGGTAGTTCACCCATTCTGTACTAGGATAGTTGAAATCACCCAAGATTATGGTGTTTGGTAGGACCTTTATATTTTCCAATGTCTCAAGGAATGCAGAGTGAGCATCTTGGGACATGGTGGGTGATCTATAACCAGCTACGACTTGAAATGTGGTTTTGCCTGCTTATAGTTGCGCATGGATGATCTCTGGGGCATCATGTTGCGCTACTAACCTGGAGATATGGGTATCCTTGATGAATATGGATACACCTCCGCCCTTTGTACTGCAATCTGGTAACTGAGGCCAGAAGGTATGATATGAATTGTAACCTGGCAGTGCTGGAGTGCTCTCTTGAGCCTTGAACCAGGTTTCCGTCACTGCACAAACATCGATTTTCTCCATGCTGAGGAGAGCCTCGAGTGTGTGCCTTTTGAGGTTGAGACTTCTGGCGTTGAGTAGCATTACCCTTAGTTTTTGGTTACCTGTGCTGGTTACGGTGGTTGGTTTGTCCTTTGAGCCTTGCCTAAAAAAGGCACTATGGGGAAGGCAAGAGCCTTGGCCAGTATTCGAAAACCTAGGGGTGACGGGTGCAACCCACCTCTGGCAAAACAGAGAGGCTTGTCTATCATGTCATCCCAGGCAGACAGACACTGGATCCCCTTAGAATGACACCAGAAGCTTAGCCAATTGTTGAAATTGATCATTTTGTCTTTGTATTGTGGTATCATTCTAGGTGAAGGTAGTATGCTACTCAAGGTCAGGGTCATACCAGCTTGGGCTACATGATCAGAGAGCTTTTCAATGTGTCTTTTCATGTAGTGCAGGGAGGTACGTCTTAGATCATTCACACCAACATGTACAGTGACAGCGTCATACTTGTACTTGTTCTGGAGTGACCTAAGTGCCTGTGTTATGTGATGGATCTGAGCACCCGACAGGCAGCTGACAGTAACCTTCTCCTTGTTCAGCCTGGTGAGTGGAACATCCGTGTGCCTTACTATAGAGTCTCCTGTTACTAGCATGTTAGGTATGGTGTTTTGCCTTAAGGACTGTTGTGAGGCACACGGCTGAGGTGAATTATGTGCTTTCTGGCTTGTGTTTGGGAGTGCAGGTTGCTTGCTTGTCTGCTTTGGAGGGCACTGTTTCTTTTTCAGATTGGTACCTAGTGCCTCCGAATATGTTTTTGTGTATTTATGCGTATGTTTTGCCGGTGCTTATTTTGTAGATTCATGTGTGACAGGTGGTGTGATGCAAGTGTGTCCCTTATCCTCTTGACTGTCTGTTACAGTCATGGGTTGAGAGCGCTTAGCCTCCAGTCTGGCTGTATATGTGCATCTCTCACAAGTGTTTGTGTCTAGAGGTAAGAGGAGAGGGTTGTCTGTATACATGAGGCAGTTGTGACATTGCCTCAGGATGCCCAATTCCACCAGATGAACTGGAGAGTACACCTGAAGCTGACCTTTGGACATACTTTGAAGAGTAAATTGAACAAGTCCTGCGGACGATCGAGGGTCTTATGCCATATTATAATAGTGCTGTCTAGGAAATTTGGAGAATAATAGTGCTGTCTATGAGATTAGGACAAGTGCTGATTTCTGTTTTGCAAGTGCTGCACTAAGAGCAGCTGATCTGAAGCACTTGAGTTGAGGCTTGCCTAGTTCTAAGGGAAATTTACAGCGCAGACTTTGTGGGGCCGAGAATAGTATACAGACGCTTCTCTGTGCGCAAGACCGTGCAAAAAGAGAGTTGCAGGGTTTTTCCTCTAGATACGTGAGGAAAGTGCGTACAAGAGCTGTTTTTCTCTAAGCAAGTGAGAAAAGTAAGTACAAAAACTCTTTTCCTTTAGGTAATGAGGAAGATAGAGTGCTATAGTAATTAGTAGCTTATTTAGTGCTTACAAGTTCTGAACAAGTGCTGAGCATGAACAAGTAAATTTAAGTGCTAAAACTAAGAATCTGTATCTGCACTAGATGAATTACAGGACAGAAACAAGTGCAAATACAGGCTTTCAAATCAGAAAGTTGAGAGAGATGGAAGAGATTGCCCAAACGGCCAATAACTACAAATTCTGGGCCAGAACCACTACTTATGTGGTAGACAGGTTACCTAGTGCTTACCACTCCCACTAATAAGCTAGAAGGCTTCCCTCCAACACAGAAAGGCTTGGGAGACTCAGAAGCTTACATACAGTTATACAGCAAATCTGTATCTGGAGCACTAGTTATAGGAAAGGTAGGAAACAGGCTTACAGTTTTTGTTTTTTTTTGTTTTTTTTTTTTTTTTACAGAAAAGTAGCAAAACAGTAGTAAAAAACAATTCACATGCAGTGCAAGCTAGCACACTTGAGTATGCAGCAATATTAGACCAAACACAGTTTAAAAAATGCAATTAAATTAAAAAGGACTAAAAGCAAGTGCAGAAAGAGTTTATTAGGTAGAATGTGGTAAAGAGATGGGACAGGGGAGTGTCCCAGATCAGATCTACAGTGGGGCGGGCAACTGCAAATTGTCATGCCAATTATATTCTTGAATTTGAGTCAGTTATTTTTCTTGCCAGTGGCTCTAAATATAAAGCAAATAAAGGTAAAAAGGACACCTGCCTGGTTCCTCTGTTCAAACACAACTTATAAGAGAGGCACCATCCCACTTTAATTCCTGCTTCTGGACATTCATTTATCCTCGCGATTGTTATCAGGGCATGTAAATATTTCCATTTCCCTATTCATGAAATCCCAGCTTTCTCTCTATAATGCATTATCTGCATCAAGACCCACCAATGACAGCAGTATTTTCTTACATTATGCTTCCCTCTGTTTCATCATTGTTCTGTTAATGTCAAACGTCTCGCCACAAAACCACTTTGGTCCAGATCTGTCAACTATGGCAACACCTTTGCCATTCTTTTAGATAGTATAGAAATAAACACTTTATAGTCTTGGTTTACATTTGAATTAGGTCAGTAGGAAGCTGGATCAGATAGATTTTTACTCTCTTTGGGTAATATAGCCAAAACAGCTTTCTTCCAAGATGTTGATGATGTCCTGACTGAAATCAGTTTTGCTGTATTCCTGATGTATGGGTTGTCACCACTGACTCCTGGGCAGATTACCAAAGCTTTACCTTTCCTAGGTCATATGTCTGATATATGGCCTTAGCTCGTACGCATTGGGGGTAGGTACGGATGAACAAGCGTGACTTTCTCGCCACCAGCCCATCGGACTGTATGCTGTTTGGTAGCCTTGCTTCAATTGTTTATACAGGTAGTGCTGCATTGGGTAACCTTCCTTTTTGTCATGTGATATTTAGCTGAAAGTTGTGGATGCCAGCTAGGTAGGCAGATTCTGTTCAAGGACTTGAATATTAAGTGTCTTTTTTGTCTAGTCCCGGAGTGTGATCACAAGTTTTACTCAATCTGTCTGTCGTTTGTTCCCTAAACCCTTAGGTGTAGGCGTTCTTCTCTCAACACCTTTCTCTTGACTCAGCATTTTAAACAATTGACCCAGTCCAAGATGGCTGACTCCACATACTCAGATGTCCCTTTGCCACTGAAGAAAAAGCTAAATATATCTCTGCAGTCCAACGTTTCTGACTGACATACCGACTGAGGTCGCAGAACCTGTGGTACATCAGGCTACTTCAGTTGCCTGCTACTGAGACCCCGTCATAGGCCGATATAGCTCCTGCAGCCTTGAAGACTGCAAGTATATCCAAAGAGCCACGTTTCACCATTTCTGAAGGATTGCATGGTGACCCTCAAATTTTAGTTAGGAAAGAAATCCCAGGCTGTCTAATAGAAGTCAGACAAGGTTACTGAATGCCTGCGCCTCATCCAGGCAGATGTCATGCCTGAAAAGAAAAATACAGAAGACTAGGCATGTGTCCTGTGCTACAACAGCTAGGGAAAAAGTGACTAGACTTCTCACAGGGGTTATTTAAAGCTGCTATGTCTTTGACATCTCCTCCTTCTGGGTCTCCACAACCACAGGTTACTCCTCATAAACCTGCCTTGGTTCCCACCTCCTCCTGCTGAAGAACAGAAATATACAACTCTGACTATTCTCTGGACTATTCCTCTTAACTGTGTTCTCCAGGACAAATCTCCACTGATGAAGAGGACCCCTTCTCGATGGATTTTCCCCTTGAGGAAGCTCCCTTTAGAGAGACTATACAGAACATGATGAAACACTTTGATTGTCAATCAATGCAGATCTTTGGTGTTCAAAAGAAGTATTACACCCTCTTGGAGATGGGTGCCCCTGCCTTTTCTCCAGTCCCTGCTGTCCTTGAGGCTTACCAGGCTGCCTTTCAGACCACCTCTTCTGAGACAGTTTCTCAGCCACCAGCTCTTGAGAGACTAGATGAGCTTTACAAGGTGCCTGATGACCTAAAATATTTATACAAGAACCTGATGACAGACCCTCTGCAGTATCCCTCTCTACTGATCCCCTCTAAGCTTCTGCCCAGTGCAAATGCGCTACCTACTGACAGTGATTGTAGGACTATGAAAAGCTGGAGAAAGAAGGTTTACACCTTTGCTGCACTTGCCTTTTAGGACAGTTAATTTCCAAACTCAGATGGCAAAATATTAGATCTTTGCCCTGCATTTCTTTAATAAAGTTATACTGGACACTCCTGCAGCAGAGTCTAAGCATCAGATGCAGCGCTTTCTATCCCAGGCCACTCAGATAGTCAGACACAGCTCATCTAGGGCAGCTGCCACAGGATCTGTTATTCATAGGTATGTGTGGGTTCACAGTTGGCCCATAACAGAGGATTTCAAGTTTAAAATTCAAGACTCCCTCATGAACAAGGACATACTGCTTGGTACTCAGGCAGCCAACCTGTTTAAAACCCTTCATGATCATAGGAACTACCCATCTAAATCTACCCCTTCAATGTTAAGTTGTCATTCTCGCCTTCATTCTTGCTGGATGTGTTCGGAGCCGATCCTTGGCTCCGACTCGGCCTATATTATAGCTCGAGAGCTATTTTTACCGGCTCGAGGCAGCCCTATATCCCACAATACCATGCGCTAACTCCCCAGATCTCTTTTGCCGCTTCGCTGCGAGGTTGCCTTTTTTACCGGCTCAGGTCAGTAAAAGAAATTTTCAACAAAGTTTCTATTTTTTGAGGTAGTTTATTAGGTTATTTTCCCTACTTTTGTTCCCTATCGATATTATTACTTAATAGTGTTTGTTTCGTAAGCCCTTCCCACCCCTGTAGTTAACTTTTATAATCAGGCCTACAGGCCTTAGTTTTTCTGTTTACTCACCCCTGTGTGTGTGTGTTGTTGTTCTAGTCAGCCCCCTCATCTCCCCCTTGTGTGTAAGTGAGTGAGTGTGTGTGCTGATTGAGTGACTGTCTTTAGGGCAATGTCCAAAGACGTTAAGGTCTCGGGATTCAAGAAGTGTGACTCGTGCTGTCAGAAAATGTCTCTGACAGACGGTCACACTTCTTGTGTCTATTGCTTGGGGCCTTTACACCTGCAGGACTCTTGTTCCGTTTGTCACGGATTTAGTTCAAGAGTCCTGCAGGAAAGGCGTAACAAGCTCATCTTAAGGGGCTTGTTAAAGCCTGATGACTCCCCGTCCAAGTCTGGCTCGGGGAAGTCATCAAAAACCGCCAAACCCTCGGCTCCAGCTTCTGAGCCGAGGGCTGGTGTTGTTGAGACGGCTCCGACCTCGGTTCCGTCTGGCTCCGAGGCGAGCAAAGTGGGTTCCTCTTCGAAACCATCATCGGAGCCGACCCCTGCGCACAAGCACTCTAGGTCCCCTTCTTTAGAGTCTATCAGATCGGCTCCGAGGTCCCCCCTCCTATCGGAGCGGAGTCATAGGACTCATTCATCGAGGTCTTCCAGGCTCTCCGACCACGACATCGAGAGGGTGGTCAGTAGACTCATAAAATCTCAGGCTCTGGCCCAAATGCTTCAGAGCCCATCTCACCAGACTGTGGCTCCTTCGATACAGTTATCCATTCCTCCTCCGACTCATCTCTCAAGTTCGGAGCCGGAGTTCGTCGGAACCGTGACCTTGCCCACGTCGGAGCCGATACCTCCTCCTTCGGCTCCGGTGTCATCGGCTCCGACCTCTTTATTGGTTCCGTCCATGGAGAGGTCCGGGCGCCGGGACTCCATTGTCGGCTCCGAGGGGGCGAGTGGCATCGGACCCTTGTCCGACCCGCTCTCCCTCTCGGAGCTTCGGCTCTGGTTAGTTCGGCCCTGACATCATTCTCGGAGCCTTCTCTGTCGGTTCCGGTGGCGGTTCCGGCCTCTTCGGTGCCGGGGCTACCTTTGGTGTCTGATAGGGGAGCCTTCGTGGTAATGAGGAGTGTGCTGGACCCAGTGTCCACTCCAAGGTTAAGTTCTGCGGCTCCTCCCTCTGTAGTGCCTGTTACGGTCTCTGGCCACCCTCCTATACCCGACAGCAGAGATCCAAAGCATAGGGTACCCACTTTGGGTGTCTCCTCCTCTTCCGAGGGTTCCCCTGAAGTTTCAGGGAAACCCCCAGGAAAAGAAAGTGCAAGAGGAAGCACATAGACTCCCCCGAGTCTGTCACGTCAGACACCGACTTGGATGAGTCGGAGGGTTCCCCCAGATCCCCCTCTGAGGATGTCTCCTTTTCAGACATCCTGGAGATCCTAAGACAGAGGGGAAATTGGTCTACTCTCAAACCTTCCGAGGACGAGTCGGTTTACCTTGATGCCTTTGGATCTCGCCCTTCCACCTCCTGGGTGTCTCCCCCTTTCGACCCACTAATGGAGGTAGTGGCTAGAAAGGCGTGGGCAGCTCCTGATTCAATGGAACCTACCCCTAGGAGGCCTTCTAAATTTATTTCTGCACCAGATGACAAATCCTTTCTCACCAAAGGTGTTTCAGTGGATGCTATGGTGATAGCTGCAGCCACTAAGAAGGAATTAGCTGATCCTTCTGTATCTGTTCATCCTCCTAACAGAGTCCAGGACCATGGACAGGTACGGCAAGCGGACCTTTGCTTCAGCAACATTTTCTATGTGATCGCTGAACTATTTATGTCATTTCACCCCCCTTCAGAGAGACTTGCTCACAGAGCTGGGTGAAACGGTACAGGATCCTTCTGCTGCGGGGTTTAAGGACAAAATAAACTCTCAGCTGGCTACCCTGAACTCCATTGTTAACTCCTCCATGCGGCTAATCTCTTATGCAGCCGATGGAGCGAGTAGGGCCGCTGGCACAGGTGTTGCGTTGAGACGTCATGCTTGGATGCGACTCCGTAACTTTGCCGACCCCTTCAAGGCGTCCTTCACCAACACCCCCTTTGATGGTTCGGAATTGTTCGGGCCTCAGGTGAAGAATACCCTCACCAGATGCGAGCAAGATGGTAAGACTCTCTCTGCCGTGGGAGTCCATTTTTCCACGCCTTCTAGACCTTATCCTAAAGGACAGAGGGGTGGAAAGATGTGGTTCCGCAAACCACAGGGAGTCATGCCTGCCGCACGTGGTGAATTTCCCCCTAGAGGCAGAGGGGGGAATAATAACAGACGCTGCCCCAGGGGCAGAGGGGGTCCACAGAACCAGGGTTCCAGGGAATCTTTCCCTGACCAACCCTTTCAGCATCCCTGAGAAGCTGCCCGACTGTCCGCCTTCGGAGGCAGTCGGGGGAAGATTATCTCTGTACCCGGAAGCCTGGCAATCCATCTCCCAAGACACATGGGTACAGAAGATCATATCCGAGGGTTACAAAATTCCTTTCACTTTCCTCCGTACAACCGTCAAAACCCCTACCAGACGTACCACCCGCACAAAGGGGTCAGGCTCAGCTAGAAATAAAAAAGCTGTTAAACAAAAGAGTCATCCAGGCAGTCCCAGCAGATCAGCTAGGATCCGGAATCTACTCCAGATGTTTTTGGTACCAAAAAAAACAGGAGATTGGAGACCCATTTTGGACCTCAGCAGGTTAAACAACCATGTATTAAAGACAAAATTTCGGATGGTAACACTGCAGTCCATTCTACCCTTTTTGGGCAGAGACAACTGGATGTGCTCGTTAGACCTCCAGGACGCGTACTACCACATAAAAATACACAGGCGCTCCAGGAGGTTTCTCCGCTTCCGGCTGGGAGTCAGTCATTTTCAATTCAGGGCCCTGCCCTTTGGTCTCACCACAGCCCCCCGGGTGTTCACCAAATGTTTGGCAGTGGTCACGGCTCACCTGAGACAGAAAGGATTCCAGGTGTTTCCATACTTAGACGACTGGCTCATTTCTGCTACGACCAAACAGGATCTCATAATGGCCAGGGATTACACTATCCAACTTTGGAACAGCTTGGGTATTTCTATAAATTTTGCAAAGTCCTCCTTGTCGCCTTGTCAATGTATAAACTTTATAGGCCAGATTAAACACCACAGAAATGTCTGCAACATTACCACCTCAGAAAGTGACAGACATAAGGCGGAATGTTCAGCTTCTGTTTCAGCCCAGCAGAGTCCAAGTCAAGCTAGTATTGAAAGTGTTGGGCCTCATGGCGGCGGCAATTCTTCTACTTCCATTAGCCCGCTTCCACATGAGACTCCTTCAGTGGATGCTGTTTTCTCAGTGGTCCTTTCAACAGCTGCCAATGACCCACAACATTTTGATAACACCATCTTGCAAGAAACATCTCTCCTGGTGGATGGTTTCCCCTCAGCTTTTTCAGGGCAGACCCTTTGTTCTCCCCCCTCCAGTTGCCACTGTCACAACAGATGGCTCCCTGATCGGTTGGGGGGGGCATTATCAGGGCAGGACAGTCCAGGGCACTTGGCAACAGTCAGAATGCCACCTGCACATAAATGTCCTGGAGATGAGGGCGGTGCTTTTGATGTTGCAGGCCCTTCAGAGCTCTCTTCCCATGGGGACTATAGCAATTCAAACGGACAATATGTCTGTGGTGTGGTACATAAACAAGCAGGGTGGAACAAGGTCCTACCCCCTCTGTCGAGAAGCACTCAGACTTTGGCAATGGGCGATTTCATCTCAACGGTTTCTGATAGCAACGCACATCCCCGGGAAGTCCAACGTCATAGCAGACAGATTGAGCAGAACTATCCTCATGCCTCACGAGTGGTCTCAATCAAGCGGTAGTAGACGGAATTTTTCGGAAGTGGGGCCAGCCTTGCTGTGACCTTTTCGCAACTCTGCAAAACAGCAAGTGCCTCGACTTCTTCACACTTTTTCCTCTACCAGGCCAGCCCCTCAGAGACGCTCTTGTTTACGTTTGGCCCCGGGGTCTTCTTTATGCCTTTCCTCCCTTTCCATTGATCCCGCAACTAATTCAGAAAGCAACCGCATTGAGATCCAAAATGATCCTCATTGTCCCGTTTTGGCCTCGACAAGTTTGGTTCCCGTTCCTGCACAAATACTTACTGGAACAGCCTTGGCATCTGGAACCCCTTCCAGATCTGTTGACCCACCTCACGGGCAAGCTGCATCAGTCTCTATATTCCATCAACCTCACAGCTTGGTTGCTCCACTTCCAGCCATAGCCAGGCTTCCCCTTATTTCTCCTCCTGTTCGTGATATCATTCTGGCTTCCCATAAATCCAATACTAGGAAGACTTATGCGAGTAAATGGAAGCGTTTTTCACACTGGGCACAAACTAGATCCTTAGATCCTTTCCATGCACCCATTCATGAGGTTCTAGACTTTCTGGCGGAGCTTTTTCATTCGGGGTCATCATCGGCCACTATCAGGGTACAATTAGCGGCCATTGCTAATTTTCATGTTGGACTCTCAGAAGCAAATATTATGTCCCACAAATTCTGTAAAGCCTTTCTCAAGGGCATATTGTTGCTCAGACTTCCAGTTAAAGATCCACCCCCACAATGGGATTTGAATTTAGTTCTAACCTCACTAATTCTACCCCCTTTTGAACCGGCAGCTTCTTGCTCCCTCAAACTTCTTTCTTGGAAAACGCTGTTTTTAGTAGCTATAACCTGCCAGAAGGGTATCTGAACTTCAAGCCTTGTCTGTCCGTCCTCCTTATTTGGTTTTTCATAAAGATAGGGTAACTCTCAGAACAAACCCTTCCTTCCTACCAAAAGTGTTATCGGAAGCAAATCTAAGCCACTCCATTAATTTGCCCGTCTTTTTCCCAGACTGTACCAACAGGGCTGAACAAAAATTACATTCATTAGATGTTCATCGCCAATTACGGTATTACCTAGACAGGACAAAACAATTCAGAAAGTCAGACCAGCTCTTCCTCTCTTATGCTGCAGGCAAGAAAGGGCGGTATCGAAAGTTACTCTTTCCAGATGGCTGACATCTATTATTACCTTGGTCTATAAGTTGAGACACAGGCAACTACCCTCTAGGCCTAAAGCTCATTCAACCAGGGCACTATCAACTTCAACGGCTTTTCAAGCAAGGTTACCTCTAGATGCCATTTGTGCAGCAGCTACATGGGCATCCAAACATACCTTTATTGCCCATTATAAGCTTGATCTAGCCTCCAGAAATAGAGCTGATTTTGGTTCCACTGTACTCAGGAGTCTGTTCCATTGAGCCACCCAGGACTAAGATGCTAGGGACGCTGTCCCATCCAGCAAGAATGAAGGCGAGAATGACAACATTAAGAAGTTATGTCTTACCATAACGTTCCATGTTAGTTGTCTTCTTCTCGCCTTCTTTCTTGCATCCCTCCCTCCTGCCCCCTAGCCTGGATAGACTCGAGGTTCTGAGTCCTTCCATTTCTAGAGATACAATATGTTGTGTCTTTCCTGGTATCCTTAGTGTTACTAGCAGGTAATCTGTACTCGTAAAAGTGGATTATAATATTATTATTATAATATTACTTTTGATACTATGTCTTAGCTTCCAAGCGAGATCTGGGGAGTTAGCGCATGGTATTGTGGGATATAGGACTGCCTCGAGCCGGTAAAAATAGCTCTCGAGCTATAATATAGGCCGAGTCGGAGCCGAGGATCGGCTCCGAACCCATCCAGCAAGAAAGAAGGCGAGGAGAAGAAGACAACTAACATGGAACGTTATGGTAAGACATAACTTCTTATTATAAGATATCCTAGGACAGTTCAAGAACAAAGGAAAACCTGTAGGGAACCTCCAATGGGGAGGCCTTCCTTCAGAGGCAAAAATATGTGGCTACCTCTTAAGCACCACTCCCCTTGCTCTCAATCCATTTACCCCTCTTTCCCAAAGACTTGCTATCACTGTCCAGGTGGGAAGCTATTATCACAGACAAGTGGACCTCTGCATCCTCAGGGATGGTTACGTGATGTCTTGAGAAAATATCCCCCCCACCTCGAAAGGCATGCCACAACCTTCTGTAACCCAGATATCCCTTCTCGCCCTCATTGTTCAAGGCCTCTTGAATCAGGTCACTATCAAACAAGTCCCAAAGGAGTTAATAAGGAAATGGTTTTACTCCAGGATTTTTGTAGTGCCAAGGAAATAAAGGCAGTGGAGACCCACCTATCTCCTAAACACTTGCTTGAAGGTAAATTCTTTCAAAATGCTGTCTTCATACTCTTCTGCCTTTCATCCCCCCTTTTTTTATGGCTTTCATAGTGTCACTAGAGCTGTCCTTCTGGAAGGAGATTCATCAGGTTTTTCTCTGGGTTCTCACATTTTAGTCTACTGCTCTGCCTTTTGGTCTTTCCACAACTCCAAGTGTTCAAAGTGTTTAACTCCAGTAGTAGCTAGCTTTTGCACTCAGGGAATTCAAATTTTTCACTACCTGGATGGACCAGCTGATCAAGGCTGTCTTTCCAGAAATTCATCTTTAGCATCTACAGTTCAGCCTCCATCTTCTGACAGGTCTGGGTTTTACTATAAGCTACAAAAAAACTCAAATGGTCCCTAAACAGGACCTGTTTGTTATAGACTGCAGACTGGACACAAGAAAATGCATGCCTTCCTTCCCCAGGAGAAAGTTCACAGTCTGTCCAGTTATTTCCAGAATTTCCCCTCGACAACCCATTGCAGCATCAGCAACAGAGATGCTAAGAACTTTGGGATTCATGGCAGCCACCACCACATTGCTCCCCCTGGCCAGACTTCACATGGGAAAAATCCAGTGGTACCTGAAATCTCTGTTTTCCTAACACTGTCACCCCTTGGACCTCCTCCTCCTCCCTGGTCTCAAAAAGGAGCAACTTTTGTGGTAAGGACAGGTCATCCTCAACCCGGGACTGTCATTCACACCATCTCCTCCTCCTCCCACAAGATTCACACAGATGCCTTGGACAAGGCATGGGGAGCATGGACAGGATCATGCCGTGTGCAGTATAAATGGCAATGTCAGCTCCAGAATGAAGATATCTGCTAGTGTACACAGACAACACCACACTGCTGTAGTACATAAATATGGAGGCACCAAGTTTTACCAACTGTGCAGATTAGCAGTGGAAGCATGGAATTTAGCAATCCAACTGAACTTCATGCTCACAGCCACTTACATCCTTCTCAGGACAATGTGGTAGCAGACTCCCTAAACCAATTATGGAGGACCCTCACAAATGGACTTTGACCAGAGAGGTTTTCCAGACATCCTTCAATGGGGCCTCCTCACAACCATCAGCTCCCCCAGTTTTGCACCTGGAACCCTTGTCCATCAGTCTCGAGGACAGAAGCTTTTTCTTTCCCATGAACAGGTAAGTACTTCTATGCTTTTCTTCCTCCACCTTCTCTTTCAAAAATTCTTTTAAAGATACATAATAGAAACACACAACCCCCTTTTACTGGTACCATTTTGGCTGGAGTTGTATTTGTTTCCTCTGCTATTTCACCTGACAAAGAGAAATTACTGGAGAATGCATTTTCATCCGGACTTAATAATTCTGCAAAAAAAATTTGCTGCTCCACCTAATTCTTCCAGCTCTCAACTTGACCCTATGGATGATAGGATTTTAATTCCTCAGATATCTGTTCTTTGAAGAGGTTGTAAGTCCTACAAGAGGCCAGGAGACCCACTACTTGAAAATGTTATACTGCTAAATGGAAAAGGTTTTGGTATTAGTGCTGCAGACATAGTTAGGGCCCACTGCTATACTGCAGTATAACAGGAACTTGTAACTCTGCGAAATTCTTCGGTCAGGTTTGGCTTACTCTTCTGTAAAAACTTACCTGTCAGCTATATATGCCTTCCTCACTTTTAGCCCTCTACTTAAGGCTGTGACAGAGGTCAAGCTTTTCCTCAGGGGAGTCCTACATTTTAACCCAAGGAAACTTGCCTCTCCCCTTGGGATTCTAATTTTGTTCTAAAAAAACTTAAACTGTGTCCCTTTTAAATCACCATCTTCTGCTTCTCTAAAATTCTGTGTTTGAAAAACCATCTTTCTTTTGGCTGTCACCTCTACTAGGAGAATTTGAGTTGCAAGCTCTCATGGCCATCCCTCCTTTTCTTAGTTTTCACAAAGACAGGGTGAATGTCTTGGCTAATCTATCTTTCATGCATAAGGTAGTGAACAAACTGTCCCTTCTTAATCAGGGTATTCATCTTCTCCCTTTCCCAATCCACAAAAGAGGGGTGTAAAGGATCTTAAATTCTGTTGACATTCACAGGCATCTCAGATTTTATCTGGACAAAACTAAATCCTTCAGAAAGGCTGACAACCTATTTTGTCATTTATGAGCACTTAGCTGGGCTAGCCAGTCGCCAAACACACCATTACAGCTTGGATTTTTAAGGCTATCCATTTTTGCAACCTGTACTGTGGTAAAGCCTTACCTTCCTGCCCAAAAGCACATTCCACTAAGGCAGTGGCTTCCTAAGGGGCATTATACAAAGGAATAGACTCCAGGTCTATCTTAGAGGCTGTTGCCTGGTCCTCTGTACACACCTTTACCAGACACTACAATACTGATGCTTTCTCCAGGTACACAGCAGCATTTGTCTGATTGATTAATTCTGTCTGGACTGCTGGACAATTCTTCTTTTCAGTAGCCAACCATTCTCTTTCCTCTTTGGGAATCACCCATATGTCAGATAATTACAACAGTGAGGTCAGTTAGGATATAGTACAGTTGTGTAAGAATTTACCCTAACAGTGGATGTCCTACTGGTCACTGTTGCATCCCACCCTGCATCCCCTCTTCTCTAACTCACTTCAAGCGTCATTTTCCTCCCCTCCTTTGCTTTAACCTCTGCTCTGTTACATGAGAAAGAAAGATGTTCGTTGTGTTTACTGTTGCAGTCATTACACTTGGGTTATCCTGCTGGCAGGCTACCCGCAGTCGGCCTGAATTCCAAAGTCCTGGTCCGGTGTTGGTTGCTGTCGCCTCTTCCCTGACGTCAGTGCGCCAGGGGTATATAAGATGCAGCCAACACCATTTTCTTCAGTCTTTCTTGCCGCGCGGTGCCCGAAGCAAAAGCAGTTCACAAGTGCCGGTCGGCAGACTCCTGAGATTTTTGAAATTGAATTTCAGATCCGAAGTCTTCAGTACAGCTTGGGGAAACTTTTTTCTTGCTCCAGACCGATGTTAGAAAAAGTTAACTGCATTTCTTGTGGGAAGCAAATACCTCATAAAGATTTTCATTCTTACTGTATTCCTTGCCTAGGCCCTGACCACGACGTTGCTAGTTGTCGGTTTTGTGCTAGATTTAACCAATGCACTAAGCAGCGTCGGTACGATTTTGCATTTCATTACTTTGGCCAAAGGTTTAACTATATAATGCCACTGGAACAGCCGATGACCGGAGTTCATAAAAAGCGCAAGGAAAAAGAAAAGGACAGGCATCCGAGGTCCAAAACCGACGACAAAGCCTCTTCTAGGCCAGTCGCCGGTTCTCAGTGAGATGCTTTCGCAGTGCCTGACACCTGTTACCTCAGACCACAGGCCGCCTCTGAGTCCCACGTGGAGACAACTAGGCCTCTGGATACTCAAGGTATTGGGCCTTCGGAAACGAATCCCTCAGACGGGTCCGGAGCCGCTGAGCAGGCATCGGCATCTGAGGGTGTTTTCAGACCTACACAGCTTTATATCAAGCCAACTTCAGCATCCAAGACAAAGACTAAAACAGCTTTAAAGACAAGGAAACAAGTACAGAATTCTCCAGGACAGACTTCCATGCCTAAGAAACACATGCTCAAAATGGCCGAATACTTAATTACTTTGATCAGGGGTTCCCATCCCCCTCCTGATAAGAGGCCTAGGCAAGACACTGAATATGATTTCTCTGATCAGGTTTCCATTTCCTCTGACTCCTCCTCAGAACAGGGATACTCTATTCCTCCGTATGAGGATAGTGATGCTGAAGAATCTATTCCTTCAGCTTCTCCTCCTGAGGATTATTCCTTTGGGGGGGAACCCTGCATACCATGAGGGAGCATTTCCACTGGGAGAGCCAAGATTACTCAGAATCTAAGAAAAGGCCCAGAGACTTTCTTCTACTACCTCAGCACAGACCTCTTACTATTCCACCTGTTCTAGACATTGTAGATGATGTATTTTCAGAGTCCGGACTGTCTCCCGACTCTTTACCTCCTGCACCTGTTAAGCCAGACAGATACTACAGGGTTCCAGATTCTCATAAATTTCTATATAAAAACCCTGCTGCTGACCCAGAAACTATATCTCAGGGTCCCAAAGGGGTCAAGGCCTCTACTGCAAAAAACCCTGTCCCCTCAGATAGGGATTCAAGGGCACTGGACAGATGGGGGAAAAAAGTTTACACTTCTGCTACCTTGGCTGTAAGGGCTTTAAATTGTCAGTTTCATATGCTTAAATATCAGCAATACTTAATGTCACTACTTAAACAGAAAATGTTGACAAATTCTGAATGTTCTGAGAACAAGGAAATGCAGGATTTATTGCATGCAGCTGAACAAGTGGGAAAGCATACTTTGCAACTTGGACTTCAGTGCACACTTTTACTAAGCACTACCACTTACCTATTTACTCTAAATCCAGAGCAGGCTTTGCCACTGCAGTTCTGCAGGGCCTCATGGCCACTCCTAATTCTATTTGGACCCAGCCTCCCAACCTCAGCTTTGGGATTCAACTCAAGTGTAATGACTGCAACAGTGAAACACGATGAACATAGTACAGTTGTGTACCTACCATAAATGTAGATGTTCGAGTGTATTCACTGTTGCAGTCCAGGTTACCCACCCACCTTCCACCTTTCTTTGCTGGGACTTATCTGTACTTCTCTATTCTATACAACCTATGTGGTGTATTTGCTTGTAGATGAAGGTAATATTTTAGTGCATTTTTATAAGCAATATGTTTAGCCTACCCTTTTGGGGGCACCTGACATCTGGGGCAAGAAAAACTGAAGAAAATGGCGTCTTCTGCATCTTATATACCCCTGGCGCACTGACGTCAGGAAAGAGGCGACAGCAACCGACGCCGGACCAGGACTTT
Source organism: Protopterus annectens (assembly GCF_019279795.1). NCBI lineage: Eukaryota > Metazoa > Chordata > Ceratodontiformes > Protopteridae > Protopterus > Protopterus annectens. The sequence continues at coordinate 19,975,281 of NC_056725.1, read as the reverse complement.
GGAATTCAGGCCGACTGCGGGTAGCCTGCCAGCAGGATAACCCAAGTGTAATGACTGCAACAGTGAATACACTCGAACATCTACATTTATGGTAGGTACACAACTGTACTTTTTTTTTAACCTATTTGTGCTACACCCCTCCTAGCTGACCAGTCTCCTGTCTCAGTAGTTGGTCTTCAGGCTGCTGGCTTGGAGATAGTCTGAGGATCCACACTGCTATGTCCATCTATATACCCTAACGCATTTGAGCTGGGGTCATACATCAGATGTATGACCTATCAAAGGCAAAGCTTTAGTACCCAGCCTGGATATCAGTGGCGACAACACGTATGTTAGGAATACTGCAACAGTGATCAGTAGGATATCTACTGTTCTGGCAAGTTGTTACACAACTGTAGGTTTCCCCTCATTTCAAAATATTATTAAACAAAACCTTCCAAATATTTATCACTTTCTTCCCTTCTGCCATCCAGACTTCTACAGGAATGCTATCTGTTTCTGGTGGCTTCCCTGCATATTGATTATACATCACCATTTTTATCTAATTTCCTCATACCTGAACTATTAGTTGTTGAGCCTCATCTACCTCTAACTTTGGCATAATAAAGTTTTTTTATAAATATTCCCATTTGTAATCTTTCTTTGTTTTCATATTTATTTGCTTTATACAAATGTTGATAAATTCCAAAATATCTCTAATATCCCTTTAGGATCTCTGGTTGTTTTTCTTGCTGTAGGCTGCCTACGTTTGGTGACAACCCTTTCTACTTTCTTTTGCCTAAGTCTTTGTGCTTTGATGTTATCAAAAATAGTTGCTTAGTAGCAATCTTTCTAAACTAATGCATATTACCCCAGTACTCCCTTATTTTCTCTTTAGCACTTTGCAGTTGCTCCTCCTCTTCTTCTGTGAGATTACCCTTATTCTGCAATACTTGTAACCTTTGTCAGCCCCTCTAAATAATTTGTATTACTTCTTAACTGTAAGAAATCTGAGTTAGTTCTGTTGCATCAGATTACTTAATAGTAGATCTGAAATAGTTAACTTCATTTTATCTGCAACCCGTGAGCCTTGTTTGTTTAGTTCCCTTTACCTCCCCCTTTTCACTGTTCATCGGTTTTATACAAAAAAAAAAAGTTTGTGATAAGGTAGTATAATAAGGCCTTCTCTACCCTAGGTGTGTGTGTGTGTTAGAGTTTTGGTTTTAAGTAGGTTGGCTGTGTGTGTTAGTAGTATGGCTGATCAGGCAAAGCCTACCTGTAAATGCACAGTGTGTGGCCATAAGCTTTCACCAGCCGATGGACACACTCTGTGTGTTGTTTGCCTGGGTGTTGCCCATCTTTCCGTTCAGTGCAGCGTGTGTGCTGGGTTAACCCCAGAGCCTTAAAAGAACGGAAGGCCAAACTGGTTGCAAAGGGCCTTCTACCTGTTTCCTCTTTGGATGCATTGGCCTCGGCTCCTCCAGCAGTTGCTCAAACCCCCCCCCCCAGGCTGGTACTCACCCTCCCACTAGACCTGTTGAAGGGGAGGCTAAAGGAAAGGACAAGAGGAATAAGGACAGAGATAAGAGAGGGCATAGGCCCTGCAAGCAGTCTCCAGAGCGGGAGCCCTTCCCTAGCCCACCTTCTAAAGTGTCTAGACCTACATCTCTTCGGCTCCACTCCCCGAGGTTCTCCCTGGAGCCGACGGAGCCCTTGGATCCAAGGCCTTCATCTAGGTCATCGCAACGACCAGCCAGATCCGAGTCTGTCGCCTCCTCATGCTTGACTCTGAGTTTATCGGAGTTTGATATGGACAGGATGATGAGGAGATTTATTCGGACCCAAATCCAAATGGGAGTCTTGCCAGGCCCCTCTCCCTCTGGAGGGGGGACCTCCATGCCCTTCTTTCATCCAATTTCTCCTTCCCCAGTTCGGCCTGCGATTTCGGGGTTTATGGATCCGAGGATCCTTGGACCTTGGGGTTCGGTGCCTATGGTTCCTCAAACCTCGACACTAGCGATTTACCTTGAGTTCCTCGGATCAGACCATTTCAGATCCGAGCAACTCTCTGGGCCGAGGATGGGGAGTCGGATCGAGGAGATGGAGGTGTCTTTGGCTCCGACTTTGTCGGATCCGAGCCATTCCTTCCTGGGGAGAGCTTCCTCCTTGTTGAGTGCTAAGGAGGTACGCTGTCCATCGGCGTTCGATGTGGTGGAGAGGGTTCTCTCCCAAGGATTGAGATCCCAGCCTATTTCCTTGGATTCCACCCAGGCTCCCTTGGATTTGGTTACAACTCCCTTCAGCTTGTCCCAGGGACAGCCCGTGCTAGAGGACCCCCCAGGCGATTCCCCTGGAGAACCCCCCCCCCCATGGCTCATGAGCCCTCTTCAGAGAGTCCCACTGAAGAGGGTCCCCGTAAGCACATGTGTAAAAGGAGGCACCTGGACTCCCCAGAGTCCTTGACAAAAAACACTGATTTAGATGAAGGAGAAGGTACCCCCAGGTCTCCTCCCGTGGATGTCTCTGTTGGAGACATCATGGAGATCCTCCACCAGAGGGGAGGTTGGTCAGCCCCAAAACATTCTACGGATGAGTTAGTGTTCCTGGAGGCCTTTGGCATTGGCCCATCTATATCCTGGGTGTCTCCTCCTGCTGACTCTTAGTAGATCTTATCACCACGTGGGCATGGAAGAAGCCTGACACCATACAGCCGATACCAAAATGCACAGACAGGATTCTCTCTCCACCTTCAGACAGACAGGCCTGGTACAAAGGATCCCCGGTGGATGCTATGGTGGTTGCAGCAGCCACCAAGAGGGAACTGGCACAGGAGCGTTCCTCTGTCCACCCTCTGGTCAAGGAGTCCAGGGCGGTGGATCGATTTGGGAAGCGAGTGTTTTCTTCAGTGACGTTTTCCATTCAAGCGCTGAATTATTTGGCACACGTCATATGAATGCAGCAAGACTTAGCCACGGAGTTCGCAGAGTCGCCCCCAGAGTCTTTGTCGCCGGGGGACAAGCGTCTGTTCTCTGTGAAAATGTTGACTTTCAAATCAGTATCGAACACGTCCATGTGTCTCCTTTCCCATGCCACAGAAGGAGCGGCTGGGATCGGCATGGCTATGAGGCGACATAATTGGCATAGACTTTGTCAATTCGCAGACCCCTTCAAGGCGTTTTTCACAAATGCTCCCTTAGATGGTTCTTCTCTTTTTGGGAAGACAGTACTTGACACTCTAGTCCAGAGCGAAAAGGATGGGAAGACTTTGTCTGCCGTCGGAGTTCGCTTCTCTAGCCCTCAAAGATCCTTTTCTAGGAATCAGCAAAAGATGATGTGGTTCCAAAAATCACAGTTTTCCCAGGACTCTCAGGACACCTCATTCCCTAGAGGCAGAGGGGGACAAGACAGACGCCGCACCAGAGGCAGAGGGGGTAGAGGAACTTTGGGTCTAGGGAGACCTTCTCGGACAGATCCATGCAGCAGCCCTGAGGGGTTGCTCGATTGTCCTACTCTGGAGACAGTCGGGGGAAGATTATCATTGCACCCAATGGCTTGGGAGGCCATAACTGCGGACCGTTGGGTGCTTCAAATAATATCCAGAGGCTACACCGTCCCATTCATTACCCTTCCTGTCCAACCAAAGTGCCTCCCAGATGTCCCACCCTCTCAAAGGGAGGCTTCAGCACTAGAGATTTCCAAGCTGCTTTACAGACGAGCCATTGAACCGGTCCCCCCAGATCAGTCCGGATCAGGCATTTACTCCAGGTTCTTTTTAGTGCCAAAAAAGACTGGGGACCTCAGGCCCATTTTAGAACTGTCAACCCTGAACCTGGCTCTAGCCAGGCAGAAATTCCGGATGGTCACCCTACAGTCCAGTCTACCTTATGTTCGAGATTGGGACTGGATGTGCTTGATAGACCTTCAGGATGCTTACTACCACATCAAGATTGCAGAAGCTCCAGGGGATTTCTTCGCTTCCAGCTGGGAGACAATCATTTCCAGTTCAGAGCCCTACCCTTCAGTCTCACCACAGCCTCCAGGGTGTTTACCAAGGTAATGGCAGTCTTTGCGACTCACCTGAGGCTGCAGGGTATTCAGGTATTTCCTTACCTAGACGATTGGCTCCTCGCTACTTCCACGAAGTGTCTTCTTTGCATGGCCAGGGACTCCTTCCTTCATCTTACAATCCAGCTAGGGATTACTATCAATGTTTCCAAGTCCCTCTTGGGGTCCAGAACTTGGACTTTATCAGGGCATGGCTGGACACCCTCCAGTTGAAAGTCTTCCTAACTCTAGACAGGGTCCAGAGCCTACGGGCCCATATATCAGTGATCCTTGGCCCCAGGCTACCAAAGGCGGGTGACATTCTCCGAGCCCTAGGCTCTATGGCCGCAGCAATCCTTCCCTGTGGGCATCTTCACATACATATTCTTCAGTGGACTCTGGCAGTACAGTGGTCTTGGCTAGATCTCCCCATAGACTATCCAATTCAAATCAGCAAAGCCTGCAGGGCTTCGCTTCTCTGGTGGCGCTAATCGCCGGAGATCTTAGCAGTACGGCCATTCGTTTCACCCACAGCCCAAGCCACAGTGACCACAGACGCCTCCCAGCTCGGATGGGGGGCATTATTTGGGGAGGACGGTCCAAGGCACGTGGTCCCAGACCGAGGCCAGATTGCATATCAATGTTCTGGAAATGAGAGCAGTCCTTGTAGCGTTGCAAGCCTTTCACACTGTTCTTCCCCCAGGGACGATTGCAGTTCAGTCAGACAAACATGTCTGTTGTCTGGTAGATCAATGAACAGGGGGAACCAGATCTTACCCTCTCTGTTGCGAGGCCATGAGAGTGCGGGAGTGGGCAATATCCACCAGTTGATTTCTAATTGCAATGCACATGCCGGGACACTCCAACATTTTAGTGGACAGATTGAGTCGAGCTATTCTAATGTCATACAAGTGGTCTCTGAAACAATCGATAGTGGAGGAGATCCTCCTTGCGTGGGGTCAGCCTTGCTGCAATCTCTTTGCATCTCCTTCCAATGCAAAGTGCAGTGAGTTCTTCGCTCTGATCCCCTCACCAGGGGATCCCCCCAGAGATGCTCTAGTCCATGCTTGGCCTCCCGGGTTACTGTATGCTTATCCCCCATTACCTCTCATTCTGAAGTTTCTTCAGAAAGCTTGCCGACTGGGGTACAAAGTGATCCTCATTACCCCGTTCTGACCTCGTCAGGTGTGATTCCCCTTCCTCTGGTCTCATGTTCTAGCTCCTCCTTGGATTCTGGATCCTTGCCCGGATCTCATCTCTCATCCCTTGGGCACTTGTCCGCCCAACCTGGACAGCCTCAAGCTGATGGCTTAGTTGCTCCAGTTCCCTTGATTGCCAGGACTCCCGGTCTTTCATCTAAAGTAAAAACTATTCTGGTGGCATCCCACAAGGCCTCCACTAGGAAGATTTACCACAGCAAATGGAAATGATTCTCTATTTGGGCTTCTCAGAGGAACCTAGATCCTTTACAGCCCCTGTTCCTTCAGTGTTGGATTTTTTAGCCAACATTTTCCAACAAGGGGCTAGTTTCTCCACGGTGAAAGTGCAACTGGCAGCTATCTCGAATTTCCATGTCGGCGAAAACATGAATGCTCTGGCCTCTTCGAGACTGTGTAAAGCTTACTATACTACTTTTTTTTTTGTATAAAACCAATGAACAGCTAAAAGGGGGGGGGAGGTAAAGGGAACTAAACGATCACACACAAGGCCCACAGGTTGCAGAAAAATGAAGTACAGCTACTCAGATGAAATGTTATGGTGAGTACATAACTTCTTTTTTTATTGTAGTGAGCAGCATAAAAATAATAGAATAATAGCGCAGATGTAAATGTCACAGCAGCATGTTCAGATGGTATGTAGCAGCACAGCATGTCAAATAACTGAAAGCATGAAAGTATTCAACAGTATCTGAACAAGTCTTAAACCAGACTCTTAACTGAGAGCTCTGTCTTAAACATACATATAATATTACTTCTGTTAAGTAACCTTTCTGTGGTAGCTGTATTCCCCCCCCCCCCCAACCTTGATTTCCAAGCCTTGTCTAGCAAGTGCCTGTATATTTCAGCAAATACCTTACAAAGATTTTCATTCATACTGTATTCCTTGCCCGGGCCCTGACCACAATGTACCTTGCTGTCGGTTTTGTGCTTTATTTAATCAGCCCACTATCTGCTGTCGGTATATTTTCGCCTCTAAATATACATAACTTTCCCTTGAGAAAGGAATATTCTGTAGCTTTCCCTAGAGAGCTGTTATTTCTGCACAGACTCATGCTTAACCAGAAAAGTTAACTTTTCCCTTCTACTGAACTGTCTTTCTCCAGAAATTATATGCATAAAATGAAGACACAGGCTCGACTGTATTTTCAGGCCTGTTCTTCTATATTCTACTTTGTCTAACTACTACTTTTAAGTGAAAAGCTTCAGTCTTTCAGCTTCCCCTGAATTCCCTGAACAGGGACCACCTTTTGTAGCTACCTCACAAATATATTATATCCTTATTACTAACTACTGAAGTAATGGTTTGAATATACAGGTGTTCTGCCACTTCACATTGAAGTTTTTGTAATGCGCAGTCTACAAAGCGGTACTATAATAGTTAATAGTACCAAAACCAATATAACTACCAGAAGAAATGTTAAAACTCTCCTACCCCAACTGATAAATATTTACCAGTGTCCTGCACCTTGGTCATCTCCCCACTCATAATCTGTGTCTTGATAGATTAACTTTTATCTGGTATATAACTATAGCATTCTTTTCCAATCAACCCAAAAGTCCCCTGGTGTGAAGCCAGCCTGTAATCAAGGGCCATGTGGATCTGGAGGATGCGACACACATCATGGTCATTTCCAAAGTGATGTCTTATTAGCCAATACCTCCAGCAACTTGGCTAATTTACGTAATTCCCAAATAGCTTTAACAGCTCCATATGCAGGAAAGATATCTGCTGCAGCGATTACCTCATCACCTAGATCCATAGTCTTTAGGGTCTTTAAGTCCATATTCTGATGTGTGTGTGATATGTCTAAAACCTACACATTACCCTGAAAGTCAGCATTCAAGTCCCTTTTAATTCTGTGATTCGTAAACTTTGTTGGAGCAGGTAATTCTTTAAAATTTTTTATAGCCAGTATTACATATCCTATATAACATGAGCTGTACCAATATGGTGGTAGCCATTTGTAGGCTCAATTTCCACACATATAACACAAGTGCTTCAAAGCATAGCTAGCATGCCAATCCTGCTGTTCTAGAAGCAACATGAAGAAAATACCATACACAGTTTCAATTTGTTTCTGTGAGTCTTCAGTCAAATTAAACAGAGTACGAACTGTTAACCCTGCATATTTTCCTTCCCTGTCTCTGTGTGCTGTAGTGGTAAAATTACAGTGACTGTTGCCTGTGATGTTCTTCATGTTTCACTGTTGCAGTCATTGCATTTGGGTTATCTGCTTGCAGTAGCCCTCAGTCGGCCTCATTAATAAAGTCTTGGGTCCTGTGTCAGATGCTGTCCCTTCTTCCATGAAGTCAGGGGTATAAAACATGCAACCGATGCCATTACATCAGTCTTTCTTGCCATGTGGTGCCCGAAGCAGAAGCAGTTTGCAAGTGCCGGTCGGCCGACTCTTGAACTTTTTTTTTTCGAGTTTCAGAACCGAAGTCTTCAAATAAAGCTAAGTACCCTGTTGGGGAAACTTTTTCTTGCTCTTTCCGATGTCAGTAAAAGTTATTAATTGCATTACTTGTGGAAAGCAAATACCTCACAAAGATTTTCATTCATACTGTATTCCTTGCCTGGGCCCTGACCACAATGTACCTTGCTGTCGGTTTTGTGCTTTATTTAATCAGCCCACTATCTGCCGTCGGTATATTTTCGCCTCTAAATATTTCGGTTCTCGGTTTAATTATCCAGAAATGTCGGTTAGCCATCCGACTATCGGGATTCCGAAAAAAAACCCGCAAAGATTAAGACAGAGACAGACCACTTAGGTCCAAAGCTGCCGCCGCCGCTTCTCCTAAGCCAGTTGCCAGTACTCAGTGAGGCGCTTTCGTAGCCCCTGATACCCGCTACTTCTGATTCGCAGGCCTCTACTAAGACCCATTCGGAGTCCAGTATGCCACGAGATGCTTCAACTGTGGAATTTGCGGATGTCTCTACCTTGGATGGTTCTGGAGCCGCTGTGCAGGCATCGACTTCGGAGGGTGTATTCAGGCCTACAGACTTGCTTATTAAACCAACGCCTCCTTCTTCATTTAGGCCTAAATCTCGAACCATGCCTAAGAAACCGACGCCCAGGCCGTATGCTCAGGCCTCTATGCCTAAAAAACAAATTATAAGAATGGCTGAAGATCTTATAACTTTAATCAGGTGAAGCCAACCTCCCCCTTCTAAGCGACCTAGGACTGAAGTTGTTTATGAATCTTCTGATCAGGAATCTGATTTTTCTGATTCTTCTGATGATCTGGATTTGCCCTTATCTACTTATGAGGATTCTGATGCAGAGGACTCTATTCCCTCTGCTTCCCCTCCAGAGGATTTTTCTTTTGGTGAAACCTTACATACTCTAAGGGAGCATTTCCACTGGGAAAATCAGGATTTTTCTGATTCAAAAAAGAGGCTTAGGGATTTCTTACTCCTGCCTCAGCATAGGCCTTTAGCTATACCTCCTGTACTAGACATTGTTGATGATGCCTTTTCGGAATCTAGTTTGGCCCCGGATTCTTTGCCTCCTGCTCCCAGAAAACCTGACCTTACTGGGTTCCTGATTCACACAAGTTTCTTTTTAAAAATCATATTGCGGATCCAGAGACTATTTCACAGGGACCCAAGGGCATTAAGGCTTCTACTGCTAAAAATCCTACCCCTTCTGATAGAGACTGCAGGGCGCTGGATAGATGGAGTAAGAAGGTTTACACTTCTGCAACCTTGGCCATTAGGGCTTTAAACTGCCAGTTTCATATGTTAAAGTATCACCAACATGTTACTGGGTTGCTTAAACAGAAAATTATGTTGATTCCTGACTGTGCTGAAATTAAAGAATTACAGGATTTAATGCATTCTGCTGAACAGGTTGGTAAACATACTTTGCAATGTGGATTTGATTCATTAGAGGCCTCTTGCAGGGCTGCTGTTACTGGGCATGCTTGGCTTAAGGAGCAATCTTTGCCTAATCATGTTAAAGCTAAACTGTTGGATGCTCCCTTAAATCAGGGCTGCCTATTTGGCAGCAAAGCTGAGGAAGTTCTTAAAAAGATGGAAGATAAATCTAAATCTATGCAAACTGTTAAAGATTTATTGCAAGTTCAGCCGCCTAGATTTAATAGGCATTGGCCCTCTAAGAATTGGTCCTTTCCAGCCCCTTCCAGGTCTTCTCAAGCCAAACCCAGACACAGCAGAAACCCCAGATTTCAGTCCCAGTGGACCCACAAGACTAAGCAGTGGGGGATTTCCGCACCCAAATCTAGGAGTAGTAAGACTCCCCCCTATGGAAAACTGTCTCAATGACGTGTTTTTAAAACTTCCAAGCACTTCCCAACTGAATGCTCCTTTAGGCGGAAAGATTGGTCTGCAAGCAAAAAACTGGGAACTCATTACCCAGGACAAATGGGTTTTAAATATAGTGTCCCAGGGATACAGATTTCACTTCCATGCATTACCAATACCAAGCAGGTGGCCAGATCTACCCCAAATCAGTGGCAGAGGCTCAAAATCAAGTTCTTTCTCTCTCTTAAGCATGGGGGCTATTCACTTGGTACCAGAAGAGGAAAAGGGACAAGGTTTCTATTCGAGACTATTCCTAGTACCCAGAAAAGGCAATACATGGCATCCTATCCTGGACCTTTCTACTAACACCTTTCTGGTGATTCCAAAATTCAAAATGCTGACTCTTCACCAGCTGCTTCCTATGCTAGGCAAAGATGCATGGTTGGCAAGACTAGACTTAAAAGAAGCGTACCTGTACATCCATATCAGGGAGTCTTGCAGAAGATACCTACGCTTCAAAGCAGGCTACATGCACTATCAGATGTTCATCGTGTTGCCCTGCTGCAGTCATCACACTTGGGTTATCCTGCCGTCAGGCAGTCCCGCAGTCGGCCTGAGTTCCAAAGTCTTGGTCCGGCGTCGGTTGCTGTCGCTTCTTCCCTAACGTCAATGCGCCAGGGGTATATAAGAGGCATCCGACGCCATTTTCTTCAGTCTTTCTTGCTGCGCGGTGCCCGAAGCAGAAGCAGTTCGCAAGTGCCGGTCGGCCGACACCTGAGATTTCTGATTCGAATTTCAGTCCGAAGTCTTCAATAAAGCTAAGTACTCCATTGGGGAACCTTTTCTTGCCTCAGTCCGATGTCAGAAAAAGTTAACAATTGCATTTCTTGTGGGAAGCAAATACCTCATAAGGACTTCCATTCTGATTGTATTCCTTGCCTAGGCCCAGTCCACGACGTCACAGGTTGTCGATTTTATGCTAGGTTTAATAAACAAACTATCAAACGCCGTTTTGACTTCGCACGACATTACTTTGGTAGGAAATTTAATTATATCATGCCATCGGAGCAGCCGACGACCGGCATGCATAAAAAAACGCAAGGATAAGGACAGGCAGCCTAGGAACAAGCCAGACTCCGAGGCCTTTGCTGGGCCTGTCGCTAGTTCTCCTGTTTTCAGTGAGGCGCCTACGCAGCCCCTGACGACTGCAGAATTGGAACCCCAAACAGCTGCAGATTCTCAAGCGGAGTGTACTAGGCCGTCGCAGCCATCTTCATTAGGCCCTTCCGACACCGGAGCAGAAGGAGATCCCGGTGCAGTAGAAACCCCTTTGGTTGCAGAAGGTGTCTTCAGACCGACTACACTCACCATTAAATCTTATGCTAAGCTTAAAACTCCATTAAACCCAAAAAGGACTGTACATCAGTCTATAGTTCAAGGCCCCATGCCTAAGAAACAGATGCTTAAGATGGCTGAAGATTTGATTACTCTAATCAGGGGTTCCCTTTCCCCTCCAGATAAAAGATCAAGAAAAGAGGAGGATTATGCTTCCTCTGACCAGGTTTCAATTTCCTCAGATTCTTCTGATGAACAGGATTACACTTTTCTCCCTTATGAAGACTCTGATGCTGAAGACTCTATTCCCTCAGCATCTCCCCCTGAAGACTACTCCTTTGGGGAAACTTTACATACCATGAGGGAACATTTCCACTGAGAAGGCCAGGACTACTCTGATTCTAAGAAAAGGCTCCAAGAGTTCCTTTTACTACCCCAGCACAGGCCACTTGCTATCCCTCCAGTTTTAGACATTGTGGATGGTGTTTACTTGGAGTCTAGTGTAAATCCAGACTCTCTACCTGTTGCTCCAGCCAAACCAGACAGGTACTACAGAGTACGCGACTCACACAAATTCCTTTATAAAAGCCCGGTGGCTGACCCAGGAACAATTTCCCAGTGTCCCAAAGGGGCTAAAGCTTCTATGGCTAAAAATCCTGTGCCCTCTGAAAGGGATTCCAGAGCCCTAGATAGATGGGGAAAGAAGATATACACCTCAGCTACTCTGGCTATGAGAGCATTAAATTGTCAGTTTCACATGCTGAAATATCAGCAATTCCTAATGTCTCAATTAAAACAAAAAATGAGCACACATTCTGAACAGTCTGAATTCAAGGAAATGTAGGATCTGTTGCATGCAGCTGAACAGGTGGGAAAACATACTTTACAATGTGGATAAAACTAAGGCTTTCAGAAAATCTGACCAGCTCTTTGTAGCCTATGCTGCAGGATCACAAGGAAAAGCCATCTCAAAACAGACCATTTCAAAATGGATAGGACATTGCATACGTTTCTGCTACACGCATCATGGAAAACCGGTACCTGCTAACATTAGGTCCCACTCCACCAGGGCTGCAGCTACATCAGCAGCCTTTCTCGGGGGTGCCAACCAAGGATATTCTGGAAGCTGCAACTTGGAGTTCAGTGCACACCTTCACCAAACACTATCACTTACCTCTATATTCTAAGACTAGAGCTGGTTTTGCCACTGCAGTTTTGCAGGGCCTACTAGCTTCTTCTAACCCTGTTTAACTCCACCACCCATCCTTAGCTTTGGGATTCAACCCAAGTGTGATGACTACAGCAGGGTAACACGATGAACATAGTACAGTTTTGTACCTACCATAAATGTAGATGTTCGAGTGTTCACCCTGCTGCAGTCCAGGTTACCCTCCCTCCATCCCCTCTGAACTAGCTGGACTTATCTATACCACTCTATCCTATTCAACCTCTGTGGTGTATTTGCTTGTGCCTGAAGGTATTGTTTTATTTTTATATGTATTTTTTTATATAGCAATATATATATATATATATATATATATTGCCTACCTATTGGGGTCACCTGACATCTGGGGCAAGAAAAACTGAAGAAAATGGCGTTGGATGCCTCTTGTATACCCCTGGCGCATTGCCGTCAGGGAAGAAGCGACAGCAACCGACACCGGACCAAGACTTTGGAACTCAGGCCGACTGCAGGACCGCCTGACGGCAGGATAACCCAAGTGTGATTACTGCAGCAGGGTGAACACTCGAGCATCTACATTTATGGTAGGTACAAAACTGTACTTTCTCTGCACTGCCCTTTGGCTTATCTACTGCGCCCAGGGTATTCACACAGTGCCTAGCTCCAGTCATAGCATTTTGCAGACAAAGAAATATTCAAATATACCCATACCTGGATGATTGTCTAATTCAGTCAGAAAGCCAGGACATACTTTTGAATCGTCTGGCCTTTGTTCAAAGGGTGCTGACTTGTCTGGGGTACACCATAAATAAAAAGAAATCACACCTGGTACCCTGTCAACAAATTTATATTCCTGAGAGCAAGCTTGAATACAACTTCCCAGATGGCTTTCCTCATGCCAGAGAAACGGATTCATTTGACAACCTACTTCAAACAAGTGGCCACAAAAACCCAGCTATCTGTAAGCCTTGGGGGTTCATGGCCTCCTGCATTCTTCTAATTCCATATGCAAGGTTGCAGATGAGGAAACTACAATGGTATCTCAAAAGCCTATGGTGTCAACATTCACAGGATCTAGAAGCGAGGATTTCTATCATACCTTGCCTACGCCTAGAGATCCTTTGGTGGGCAGAGGCCTGCCACCAAAACAGGGGACTACCATTCACACTACCCCCTGCCGCCCAAACCTTAACAACAGACACATCAGACTATGCATGGGGGGCTCACCTGGCAGGGAAGTGCATTCAGAGCAAATGGAACCCAAGTCAAATGCACCTGCACATAAATCAAAAGGAAGGGTTAGCTGTACAGAATGCTCTGACAGCCTTCAAGGACCACATTCTTCCAGGACAACTAATGGTAAAGACGGACAACACCACTGTCATGTGGTGCATAAACAAGCAGGGGGGTATACATTCTTACCCCCTCTGCAGACTAGCCATGGCATTGTGGAACACAGCCTTGAGCTACCAAGTGAATCTACAAGCTCAGTTCCTGCCAGGAAACCTAACTACACTGGCAGATGGACTAAGCAGAAAACCTCATGGACCCACACAAGTGGAAACTGGAACCAAGAATTTTCAACATGTTGACAAGCAAGTGGGGGAGCCCAGATATAGACCTGTTTGCCTCCTCCCAGAACCATCTATTGGACAAATTTTGCACAAGGATTCCCCACAAGCTAGCTTGGAAATTGGGTGCTCTATCCTTCAGCTGGAAAAACTATCAGTTCATGCCTTTCCTGCTCTGCCTCTGCTCTCCAAGATACTACTAAAGATCAAACAGGACAAGCCAAGGATGATTTTAATTGCACCAGACTGGCCACGCCAACACTGGTACCCCCTCTTGCACAGTGTGTCACGTTTGGCCCCATGGCACCTGCCTCAGACTCCTTCCCTGTTGTCTCAGCAGGAGAACCAGATTCTGCACCCTCAGCTGAAAACCCTGAACCTAGCAGACTGGCTAATTACCTAATGTCTCATTTACCATCCCTCAGTAAATCAGTGATGGATATCATTTTAGAGGCAAGGAGGCTTAGTACTAGAAAATTTTATGCTGCAAAATGGAAAAGATTTTGTGCCTGGAATCAATCTCAAGGGATGAGTGCAGCAGTGCCCAATTTACCTCAGATCCTACAATACTTGACTGAAATGCTTCATAAGGGCTTTTCCTTTTCCTCCATCAAAGTTCATGCCTTGGCCATTTCAGCTCATTACAGCACAGAGCCTCCCCTCTTCTCTCACCCACTGCTCAAGCAGTTCTTCAGAGGGGCCAAAAATTTAAGGCCACCAAGGAGAGCTCCAACTCCAGCCTGGGACCTTAACTTTGTATTGAAAAAACTCACTCTTCCTCCTTTCGAGCCAGCTGCTACTGCAGATTTAAAATTCCTTTCCTGGAAAACAGCTTTCATTTTAGCAATCACTTCTGCAAGAAGGGTATCTGAATCACAAGCCCTTATGGCAGTGGAGCCTTTCATCATCTTTCATGCGGACAGGGTGTCCATCACAACCAATCCCTCCTTCATGCCCAAGGTGGTATCCAGTGTGGCTCTTAATCAGTCCATTCATTTGCCTACCTTTTTTCCTAACCCACAAAACAAAGGGGAACGGATACTGCACTCCTTAGATGTGCACAGACATCTTTGATTTTACTTGGACAGGACTAAACCTCAAAGGAAATCTGAACAACTGCTGGTGGCATTTGCTGCAGAGACAGAGGGGAAAGCTATTCAAAGCAAACCATTTCAAAATGGATAGGCCACTGCATTCATTTCTGCTATAAGCACCATGGAAAACCTATCCCACAGGGCATCAGACCCCATTCAACCTATGCTGCATCTACCTCCAAAGCCTTTCTCAGGGGCATTCCTACCAGGGACATCCTAAAAGCTGCTACCTGGAGTTCTGTACATACTTTCACCAAGCATTATTATTTGCCAGTTTTCTCTAAATCCAGAGCTGGCTTTGCCACTGCAGTCTTGCAGGGTCTTATAGCTGGTCCTAATTCTATTTAAATTCCTCCTCCCAACTTTAGCTTTGGGAATCTACCGAAATGTAATGACTGCAACAGTGAAACACGAAGAACATAGTACAGTTGTGTACACTTACCATAAATGTAGATGTTCGAGTGTATTCACTGTTGCAGTCTTGTTTACCATCCCTCCGGCCCCCTTTTTTCTTTTGGCTATACCTGTACTCTCCCTTACTATGCTCAAAAAGCTTTGTGGTGTATTTGCTTTTTTGTTGGATGTATATCCTTGTAATTATACATTTAATTGCTTCCCACTAGTGGGACACCTGACATCTGGGGCAAGAAAAACTGATATAATGGCGTCGGCTGCATGTTTTATACCCCTGATGACCTGACGTCATGGAAGAAGGGACAGCAACCGACGCAGGACCCAAGACTTTGTTAATCAGGCCGACTGAGGGCTACTGCAAGCAGATAACCCAAATGTAATGACTGCAACAGTGAATACACTCGAACATCTACATTTATGGTAAGTGTACACAACTGTACTTTTTCTACCTTGTGAACTAGCATGTTATTGTAGCATGATGTCATTCTCTCTCATAGTAAAGTAAACCTTTTCCTGCCGTCCATAGATTTAAATCCTCAAACATTGTACTGTTTAGCCCACCCCCTTCCTCATTATATAACCTGTCAAGCATGATGGCTATTTCCTGAAGACTAACTGAAACCAGCACTAGAGGGATACCTTTTCCTGCCACTGGCACATGGGCACAAACCCAGCATTGAGACAAATTAAAAGCATGTGCATAGGAATGTATTGTAAGGTGGATACCAATTCTCCCATTTCAGCACTTTCCTTTTTACCAGGTGATGCTCTGTAAGTAGAACCTGAGATATTCTGATGTCACTACTGTATATGAGTACATACCTGCATCTGCCTTTTGCACTTGTGTCAATCATTATTACATCAGCACTCTCTTTTATTTCTGCTCTGTTTTTGAACTCCTTTTTCATTTTATCCCTCTCACTGTATCACTTCTGAAAAAAATTTCTATCTTCCCTAGTAACTCTTGAATAATTTACACTACTAATTCCTTAAAATCAAAAGGCCCTTCTTGTTTTAACTCACCTCCTTGCCTTTTGGCTTATCTACTACACTCAACAGTCTTCACAAAATGCCTGGCTCCAATTAAAGTTTTTGAAGGGCATGCACATAAATCCATACCTAAACCATTGCCTGATATAAGAAGACTCCCTGGAGGAGATTCAAAAGCTCCCCCCATTTGTTTTATCTTGATAAACCATGGTTTAAGCGAGCAATACCAGCTTGAATCCTGGCTTCTTATAGTATGAATACAAAGTGATTTATGACATTGATTTGACAAGTATATTTTGATAATTTATGTGCTCATATCAAGAGTAATCACTTATGAACAATTAGTTTTCCCTTCTTGTGTTTTGTTCTTTATTGCTGAAAATTTTCACTACCCTTAAAGCTGGAAAACTACATTTTTTCAGTACTAGGTTTTGTTTTCTATATAGATATACACACACATTTATTTGTTGCATTGTGGGTGCATTTTTTTACTTCTTAACATAGGTGTGACTGGAAAAAAGGATGTTAGATCAGTTTAGACTGTGATGCCATTGTCCATTCATCTTTCCAACAGCCTCAGGCATATAGTTTACATTAAATGATGACCTGCTTGGAAAATGTCTGTGGTCTGCACAAGTTTTTTTTCCTTTATACTGAATCCAATGCCTATCCCTAACTGCATCCATCATGCATCAGGAATGTCAGTTGCTGTTTAATGTTCCATCCTTCACCACATGGCAGACCTTCCAGTGCAGAGATGTTGTGAACATAACAGAATGAAACCCAAGCATTATGTTAAGTAGCATGGTGTTTTAAGGTGTTTACAGAGCACTTTGGCTTATTGGTTGAGATCTCTGCACCATAACTCCCGAGTTCAGTTGTGACCTGTGGTCACTGTCCATGTGGCAGCTGCATATCCTTCCTGTATCTGTGTGTGGGTTTTTTACCAGTACTTTTGATGTCCTCCCACTTTCCAAAAACGTGTTGATTGATTGGCTGCCAAGTTGTTTATATGTACTGCAGTTATCCTTAGGATAAAGCCCTAACTACAGCCCAGACACCATGAATTTGATTAGTAGCTCAGGTGCTTTTGGCACTGCTGGAAGGGTGAGAGTGTCCTTCTTGGGAGAGAGGGTGGCTCTCAGCCAGCTCATGCAGATGTTCTTGACTTGACTATTGACTGCTGCATGGATTACACAGATATGACCACCCTAGCTAGTGATGGTAGCTCCTGTTATATGTATTGAAGGAGCACTCACTCACTGATAGAGAATTATAGATTGTCTCTACATCACCACCTGGGTGGGGGAGTTTGGCTTCACACCAAATGTCTCTCTTCCCAGTAAGAGCAGCAGGCTTCCTAGGATTTGCCTTGATGAAGGTCCTTCCATATGGCTTTAAAAGAATTTGTTGCACTCCTAAGGAATTGATGGGTTTGAGACCAGTTGGAGGTGGCTCTGTGGTTGGTAGGTTGTGGTGGGAGAATTGGGAAAAAAAGGAAGTAAAAAAAAAATACTTGTACTTGTGGCTTGAGTCATGACTGATAACTCCAGGATAGATGAGTTTCCCTACCTGGTTCAGAGACAAAGAAATCAAACATTAATTAATTAAAACCTCAGTCAAGAAATCAATGCAGTATAAAGAATGCCGCACACCAAAGTGATTAAGTAAGTTTGAACAATTTAAATAGGCTAAACAAGTGTGAGCAACTTGCATAACATCAAGTCCTGTATAGTGGTGGATGTAGACATTGACAGCAATAGGAAGTGCATGTTCCCTGCTACAAATCCATTGACATAGCTTACGTAGTTGATTTGCCCGAATCACTTAAAGGTAACATTCTTTCGAACAAGCCGTAACGCCTTAAGATAGGCATCAAGGTAGCTGTGCCACTTCACTGGGTGTGACGTTAACTGTTTCACACTAGTTTTTATTTTTAAATCTTAACACATACAGTTTTATAATTAAAGAATGATTCTCTACCCTCAGATTAGTGTAGTGTTGCATGTTTTATTAGTGCATTTAATGTACTAATACAGTAATTTTTATTTAACAAAATGATCCCAGAGTGAACCCTGAATTAAGCATGCTGCTAATTAGCAAGCCATCTCTAAAAAAACAAGCAAACAAACAAAGAAAAAAAACAGATTGGGACCTAGGGTAGTTCGGATAATCAAACTGTTCAGATAATCAAACATATAACTGAACCGCATAAAAAATAAACAGTAACTGTACATATTATGTATGTTATAAATGCTCTCCAAGGCATTCTTCTGTAGATGAACACTGCCCAACTTGCATTCCGGGTCATCAAACGATTTCCACCCCTCACCTTTCTGCAAAGAAACTGTTGTTAACAACAACAAAAAAAAATGTTTTTATCTGTACATTATGTTCAGATACATGTTTTTTCATCTGGAGTGCCTATACTTTGTAAATAATGTTTTGACTATATCAGTGTCATTTTTTTTGTAAATCGCCACGTAGAATTAGAAATGTCATGTCTTTTCCATAGCTAACTGCATATTTATCTTTTGTATGCTTCCACTGTTCTACTGCTTAATAACTCTGTATAACTTTGTATAATTGCCCATATTCTGTTGGTTTTTCTCCCTAGGCCTCCACTTTAAACGAGCCTACACTCTGTAAATAATGTTTTGACTGTATGACTCTCATTTGGTAATTTACTACCTAATTGTAGAAATGTCTGTCTTTTTCCGTTGGCTAACTGCATATTATCCTATGTATCTTCCCAATGTTTCTACTACCTTATAACTTTTGTATAAATTGTATATAATTGTCTGCTTCTGTGGAGCTTTTCTCCCTGGGCCTCCACAGTAAACGGGCTCTTCCAGGCCCAGTGGACTATCCCAGCCATCAAACTGTAATAAATAAATAAGTAAATCAAATGTAATGAGTACAGTACAACTTTGTTACTATAGTGAGGCACAAACTCCCACCACGCCTCCTGTACTTCACAGCACTCTCACCCAGTCTTGCTTTCCACCCCTCACCTTTTTGCAAAGAAACTGTTGGTCACAGGTAGCTGCCAATCACCCCTAAGCAAAGGTCTACATGAAACTCGCCCATGCCGACCAGAGCGGGTACACCTTCCATTTTGGTGAAGACCAAGTCTCCAGGTCTGAACTTGTACAGCATGTTGGCAATGCTGTTGAGATGGAGAAAGAGAAACGAGCTCTTGATGCCCTAATTACAGGGTCCTAATCCCCAAACTTGCCAAGTTCCACACACACAAGTGTATGCGTACTCCGCTTATGGCAGCTCAGGGATGTCTCATGCTAACCCTCAAACCCCTGCTTCAGCCAAAAATCCATCAATATTATACAATGAAAGAAGTACCGCTGCTCCACCGAGTACAAGCAGGAAGTGTTGGAAGTCCAGCCTCACTTCTGCTGGGAGAGTTGCTTTATTCTAGTGCCATTAGTTCCTTTGGCTATTGATTTAAATTTCAGGCCTTTTACTTCTGTTTATCATGAAAGATTGGAGAAAAAAAGTCCTGTTGATATTTGCAAGGTTACTACTTTTATTATTTAAAAATCTTTTCATTTTTATAAAGTATTACCCCCCCACCCCCCACCCCACGGCAAAATGTTGGATATGACTTTGCCAGATTGATGGCACTGCATGAATTTCATAAGAGCTCTTACGTAGAATTGACAGAGAAATCAAGAAAATTTGTATCGTTTGTTTATATTGGTATGAGACTATACATAGCCGCATCTCTATAGTTTACGTTATCCCACAGATAACTGAAAATTTTCAGTTTTTAATGAGTCTTTATGAACAACCTTACATGACATTAAGTAGTCGCTGACAGTTGTAACACTGTACTTTTTATTGGTAGAGGATTGTATACAACTCATTACTGTACCACGCAACTATCTCTTATTCTGCAGTTCAGTCTAATTTCCTCAACTTTATCCTGTTCCTTGTTAAAATTTCGATTCTGTGGTAAATCAGTGAGGCTTACATGCAGTCATCAGTGGCAGACAGAGTTTCATACTAGTACAGGGTGTGAGGCTGCATTCGGATAACTGACATTCGGATAATCGACGCAGTAACAATCCTGACAAGAGCATTCGATATGTTTTCTGTTGCTGATCAGTGCAGGAAAGTAGATGTATTCTGGCAGGAGACCAGATAGTTCCACTGCTTTTTTTTTTTTTTTTTTTTGAAATAGCAACATTCTGTTATATTCACCAATTTCATTTTTACGTACTGTGTAATCCCCATGCATGGTGCACTTCTTGTTTTGGCACTGATTGCTGGTACAATCATTTTATAGTACTAGTAAACTAGCCTTATGGCAATCAATGCTTACAGCTAACTTTCATTACTCATTAGTCAATCTCAACTTTTCTTGAAAAGACCACTTTTATCTAAATCAGCTAAAAAACACAAAAAACATTTTACAACCTTTGCAGTCCATAAGTATAGTGTAATTAATAAAGATAGATGTGAGAAAATCTCATTCAACTGTGTGCGCGCATAGCTTCTTCTTCCCTTCTTGCCCCTTTCCTCCTCTTCATCTTGACATTTGTTAAATAAATAGTGGACCTCTTCTGTCTTTAGACTGATGTCTGCTTTCCACTTCCTAGTTGCTGCTTTTTTTAGCCAGTAATCATATAATTCAAAGTAGCTCTCTCATATGTGGACATGGGTGTACTTCACATGACTGAAATCTCATTTGACTGTTGTTCATTTGACCGAGACCATGATACCGAATTTTCAAAATACTGAAAACTCATTTGACTGAATCTCGTTATACTGAATTGTAAGCCATAGACATGATGTGGGTTTCCCTTCTCCTATGACTTGCTTGTGATGACAAGAATTATTGTAACTTATAGTGCTGACTGTCAGAATACCAATAGTAGTAGTGTTGTAGTGTTTCTAAATGTGGGGATTTCCGTTTACATTTTTATGGGAAGTATCTAAAGTTATATGGTGAATGTTTTGTGCGTTCCCGCCAGTAGTGGTAGCATGCAGACTACTGTAAGGTAAGTAAAAGGTACATGCCCTTTTCCCCACTGTTGTGCGATCCTGGAGTTAGTATATATTGTTAAGGGGGTGTGGGTAGTGAGTTTCAGTCAAGTTGAGTTTTCAGTATTTTGAAAATTAGGTATTGTGGTGTCAGTCAAATGAGATTTCAGTCATGTGAAGTAGACCCCGTGGACATTTTGTCTGTCACTGCTCTCATCCCTAGAATAAAGATCTTTTCTATTAATATTGCCATTTCCTTCACTATGTCTTTCACAAGTTTACTAAGATAATTTTTAAACTGATTTAATTTATGAAAGTTAAAAAATAATAATTATATATATATATATATATATATATATATATATATACACACATATATATATATATATATATATATATATATATATACACATATATATATATATATATATATATATATGTATGTGTGTGTGTTGCCAGTCCACTTGTTAACCTTGGACTTGTTTTCTTCATGATTTAGTCCTTTCCCCCTGTGATTGGATCTAGTGATGTCAACAAATGTGCAGTCCCATGATTGTAGACCTATGCATATAGTTTTCAGGAGGTCTATTACTTCCTTCAGGCCAATCAGTATATATTGTCTTACTATGCGGTGTTTTTTCATGTCATTTACTAAGCAGGAAGCACTTTCTTGTTTTCTCGTCCAGTTGATCCATTGCTTTCTGGGGCCAGTTGGTAAAACCAAAGCTTTAGGTTAGAACAGAAAAATAAAATAATTTATCTTTTGAACTTTATTCCTAGATGCCATTCAGTTTTCATTATTAACATTAATTTTCTGAAGGATCCCTTATTAAGCTTTGCTGCCATTTGTTCATGTTGTATTGCTGACTCTTCATCTATTGTCATATTTATACACCTTCTACTGTTCAAGTTCATTTATATTGCATCCACATTCCTGTCCCAGGTGATGATTTCCATGTGCTGCATCTCTTTGGTGATGGCGGTTCATATTCTTGGGGAGAATAACCACTCACAAGTCATCCCTCTGTCCCCAGGTAGTTCAGCCCCAATTTCATCAATTGGGCATTCTAGCTTGTTATTTCTTTGCAGCCCTCAGGAATACAGAATGAAAACTGTTCTTGTTGTTTCCAACAAGAGGTCATAGATGGGGGTGCCTTTGATGTCCCCATGATGTCAGTATCTTCTTTTTTTAACCTCTCTTCTACTCATTCTAATTATTGTGAGATATGTAGAAGCTACTATAATTTTCCCCAAGTACTTTCTGACCCAGGTAAAAGTGGTTTCTGATTTTGCAGGCTCCACAGCTTCTGCCTTCATTTAAACATGTATTGTGTCATCCCTCCTTGAATGAGACACCTCATTCTTCACAGTCTGTTCAGCTTTCCACTTCCCACTGTAACTAGAAAGATTACTGCAGAGCAAATAGATGTTCTTCCATTTCACTGTTGCAGTATTCATAGCAGTAGGGATTCCCTGCCAAGGAACGGCTGATATCCGGCCAGTATACCAAAGCCTTAAGGTTGCCATAAGGTACGCCGTACGTCACACTTGTGCTTCTTCCGTAACGTAAGGCATAAAGGTGACTTTCGGATGTACCATCCAGAGAACAACTTTGCCGCCAGTCCGATTGCCATCTCTGATCACCCAAGTCATTGCTGGTGTACCTAGCCATTCAGGTAAGTGCCCCATTGGGTTTTTTTGCTTGTTTTTTGTTGCTTTTGTGTTGTGGGGTTTCATGTCATCCAGGAAGGGTAAATGCCAGTGTGGGAGGCAGATTCCCCATAATGACTGTCATGAGCAGTGCTTGCTTTGTTTAAGGTCCTCTCACGATCATAAATCCTGCAATATTTGTCAGGCCTTTGTTCCTAAGACCTTACGCAATCGTTTTTCATCCCTCGCCTTTTAGAAAACCAGCATGTCAAACGTTTAGAGAAAGACGCTGTGGAGAGTACTTCCAGCTTGAGGGTCAGTCATCTTCGAAAACGAAGGCCAAAAAAGTTAGGTCCGAGTCTTTGGCTGTGCCTCCTACATTGGACGTCTCTCTTGAAGCTGATGAAAGCCTGGAGGTTCACCTGGTTCTTGGGTTGGATTCCTCTGTCACGACCATTTTGGAGACCAGCATGGATCTGGCTGCTTCCAAGTCCTTGGAGGCCTTGCAGACATCTGTTTTGGATGTTCATGGAGATCTACAGCTTATGATCATAAAGGGGCCATAGGGTAGTTCCTCAGATTCTGGGGAGGGAGAAAGTCCCAACTACAATTGAGTGTAGGCTGACATTGGAGCCTTCTACGTTTCATAAGATGGATGGCCTAATAAAAAAGAAGCAAAAGGCTACACATTCTTCTGCTCCCACAGACCCTTAAAGTGAATGGCAGAATTTTACACAGGTCTTATATAATGGTCTTATGGCCTTCCTCAGGTGGTCTCTGTTCCAGCTCCTCCTTAGTCATCTTCTCCTCTCAAGAGATCTAGGGATGAGGATTCCTTTGAAGAAGAGAAGGATTATAATGAGGAATCCTTGGCTTATTCTACTCAGATTCCTTCCCCTCTGGAGTATGTTTCTAGGGAAGAGGAGTCTACTAGTCCTGAATCTCATTTTGAGGAGATTTCTTTTGGGGATACCATTGCTAGGACGATGGAGTTCTTTAAATGGGATTGTTCCCAGGTGTCTGATGTGCAGAGGAGACATTATGAGCTCCTTCAAATGGAGTCTCCTAGACCCTCTGTTGTTCCTCCTGTTTTGGATACTTTACTGGATCCTTTTTCTTCTGATTCTCAGCCCCCTGCTCCTTAGAAACCAGGCCACTTTTATAAAGTGCCTGATGATTGTAAATTCTTTCACAGGTGTCCATCTGCTGACCCTTCGGTAGTCTCTGTGGCATCTGATAAGCCTTCTAAGTTACAGCTGTCTACTAAGATTCTTCCTTCTGATAAGGACAGCAGAACCATGGAAAGACTGGGTAAGAAAGTTTATACTTCAGCCACCCTAGCCTTTCGGGCTGTTAATTATCAGACACATATGGCCATGTACGTTTTGACTGTCCTTTACCAGGCTTGTCAGGTTATTTCTGACCTTCCTGATTCTAAGGGTAAGACTTCTGCCTTGTCTTTGTTAGGAGCTTCTTAGGAGCTTGCATTCCATTAAACATAGTTATGATGCAGCAAATGCTTCCTCTAGGGCTGCTGTTTCAGGATCTGTTTTAAGGTGATATTCTTGGCTATGTCTTCAATCTCTGCCTGATGATATTAAGGCTACGTTGATGGATATTCCTCTTTTCAACAGATGTTTGCTGCTGCTGATTTGTTCAAGATCCTGTAGGAGAAAGGCAGGGACGTACACGATCTGAAAAACATTTTAGTTTAACCAATGCCCAAGTTCCAAAGGAACTACTCTAGTAAACCAGCTATTGTTAGAAGGCAGTCTCGTTCCCTTTGCTTTTCCTTATGCTTTCCCTCCCCTTCCCCTCATTCCAAAAGTCCTGTTCAAAATTCAACAGGATGCTCCCACAATCTTGTTGGTGACTCCTTTCTGGCTGAGACAGCATTGGTTCCCTCTTCTTCTGCATTTAGCCAAGGGCAATTATCACAAGTTATGCCACAAGGTGGACCTACTCACACAATTCAAGGGATCTTTCATCCATTCCCACTTGTCCACTCTTCAACTGACTCTGTGGGTGATAGGATTTTGATTCCACATAGACACCTTTGTTCTGAGGACGTGCTTAGGGCCCAGCTGGAGGCCAGGAAACCCAATACTAGAAAATCCTACTTATCCAAATGGAAGAAGTTTTCTGTTTGGTGTCTTTCATGTAACCTGGATCCACTTTCTGTGGATGTTACTTTGGTTCTCTCTTGTCTGTGTGAATTGCTAAATGCTGGTTTGGCTTATATTTCTGCTAAGGTCACTTATCAGCTGTCTCTGCTTGTCTGCCTTTATCTCCTCCTTTAGCTTCTAAGTTTGAAGCTAAACAATTCCTTAATGACATCCTTCATATTAGGCCTCCCAGGAATCTTGTTCCTCCTCCCTGGGATCTGAATTTTGTTTTGGAGAAATTAACTCTGACTCCTTTTGAGCCTGCAGCCTCAGCTTCCTGGCAGCATTGCTCTTGGAAGGCTGTTCTTTTGTTAGCTCTTATTTCTGCCAGACGAGTGTCTGAGCTTCAAGTCCTTATGGCTTGTCCTTTTTTGGTGTTTCATAAGGACAGGGTGTCCTTGCGTACTAATCCTTCTTTTATGCCTAGGTTGGTAAATGAGTTGTTCCTTAATCAAGTCTATTTGTTTACCCACTTTTTTCTCTTCTCCACAATCTGCTACTGAGAAGGTGCTGCATACGTTGGATGTGCATCGACAACTCAGATTTTATTTGGATAAGACTAAGACTGTTAGGAAATCTGATCAGCTCTTTGTTTTCATTCATCCTAGGTCTTTGGGATTGGCTGTGTCATAGATGACTGTTCCTTCTGTTCCTCCTTGGATTTCAAAAGCTATTTCTTTTTGTTATTCTTTTCATTGTAAAGGCTCATTCTGCTAGAGCTGTGGCTTCTTCTGTTTTTTTTCTATAGTTTGGATTCTAACTTTATTCTTGAGGCAGCTGCCTGGACTTCTGTGCATACTTTCGCTAAGCACTACAAGTTGGATGGAATTTCTTGAGCTCGTTTTGCTAGGGCCATCCTTCATGGCTTCCTAGAGAGTTCTGCTGGCCCTTCATCCTTCCAAGTTATTCCTAACTTTGGCACTCTCCCTACTTCTATGAATACCGCAACACTGAAATGAAAGGACATAGTACAGTTGTGTAAAGTCTTACCATAACAATAAATGTCTTTTTCTTCACTATTGTAATATTCATTCTCTCCCTCCTCCCCCGGTCCATTTCTCTTCTGGATGTAGTGTTTACTTGATTTTCCTTGGAGTGGCGTTCCTGCTGGGCTTTCAGTTCTGAGGATGTCACCTTTATGCCCTACATTATGTGAGGAGCATACGTGTGACATACGGCACACCTTAAGGCAACCTAAAGGCTTTGCTATACTGGCCAGATGTCGGACTGCCCTTGGTAGGGAGATCTCTACTGTTATGTATACTACAACAGTGAAGAGAAGGCTATCTACTGTTATGGTAAGATTTTACATATTTGTACTTTCTCAAAACATGTCTAATATTGACACAGAAAACCTGTACAAGAAATGCTATTTACCATCTATAGTACTAGTGAAGACTTAGATCACTTTTGCATTTCTTCCTCAACTGAATTATCTTCAGTAGTTGTGGCAAAACTCTTAATCGAATCTCACTGCAGCCATTCGTCCAGTAAAGTTTATTTGATTTCAAGCTCTAATTGTCTGGTAGAAGGGTATAGTTTAGTTTCTTACCTCCACTGACTGTATGCAAAGCATTTCTTTTAAATTTGTTAAACGCATCTTCCTTTATTGACATCTCCTCCTTCAGTTAGACAGCTTCACCATGGGATAGGTTCATAGCATCTTTTTTTTTTTTTAAGTTGTTTTATGAAAGATCTTTACTGTCAAAAATAAATTATTACTTAAAAATAAGTCATACTGACAATAACAAGTCAGGCAGTCAAGACAAAATGTGAGGACATATGTTCCACACTATCTAAAAGTTAATTAATTTTAAGTATTTGATAATGTGCAGCAGTACGTTCTGTTCACAGAGACCAAGTGTGTCGCTTTGTTCCTTATAGTTGAATCTAACTGTGTCTTGTTACACATGTTTTAGCTACCAACAGAATCAGATTTAATAATATGAATCTGGGCAAACCTGTTGTAAACATAGATACTTTCCCCAGTAGAAGAATGCTGTTAGTAATTACTACCCGATATGGCCAAACTATATCACAAGTCTTTGCTGCTTATATGTAAACAGAGAGAGAGGTAATTCTGAGCTCCCAAGGTATACCTCCAACATACAGTTTTGACATTTTGGAACATCCTACTTAATCTTAGCAGTATATAAAGGTATTTGTATTGTCACCTCCAGCCAAAAATTCTCAATTTACATGATATAATTGCATATATTGGGATCTGAAGTATAGTAGCCCTTGAGGTCATATCATTTAGCACCTGCAGATCAAGTTCCCACAGAATTCTGTATTTGTTTATGCAGCTCTTCCTAAAGAATTTGAATATTATATACCGTACTAGTCACACAAGTAGGATCCCTTCGTTTGAATAGCCATACTATCCACCTTAGCCAACTTTCTCAGTTATAAATAAATAGCTTATTGATTTTGACCTTATTAGGCAAGTTATTTTGACCTGGGTTAGCCCATATGTCATGGAGAATTCGTCTGTCCGTTATCCCTTCTCAAACAGCTGTTCCCAGTAGTACAGATCTGGACAGTCTTTTAATGTCTTCAGTACCAGAAAACAAGAAGATAGAGCCAGCATACTGTGACCTGAAAAGCCTTATTAATAAATAAACAACAAAAAACAGACCGGTTTCGGCTGGACAATATCGCAGCCTTCCTCAGTGTGAAACAATTAAATCAATCATTGTTGTTTAAATATACCCATCTCAAAGCTCATTGGTTCTTACCTAAAATTGTTCATTAAGACCAGGTGGAAATAATCCACCTAGTTTGACAATCCACTTCTTTTCTTTAGCATTTAAAATGGAATGCCAACCTGTCTTATTGGATCGATTCCCTCTTATGATATCAATGACCATAAAAGAAAATTTGGCAGTTTTATGTACCAATTGATGTTTAAAAAGTGCATTGTGGATCTTTTTATTCTTAATGCAACTGATGTGTTCTGATGTACGTAGTCTTAGTGGATGGGAGGTTTGTCCAATATAGAAAGAGCCACAATTACATGTGGCCAAATATACAAGCCAATCACTGCTGCAATTGGCAAAAAAATTGAGATCATAGACCACAGAGCAGTTTCTGCTAGAAAATTGTTTGGACTTGCTTACATAATAACAATTAGTGCAATGGCCACAAGGAAAACAACCCATCAGTGGTTCACCAGTCAGTGTGGTCTGAAAAGGTTGTGAGTTATTATTCATGTTGCCACATTTGTAGTGATTGAAACAGGAACTAAGATTTTTACCTTTGTGAAAAGAAAATAAACATCTGTCTGGAATGATACTGGCCACCTCGTAATCACATTGCAGAATATTCCAGTGTCTGTGCACACTATGAATCAAAGTATCCGATAGTTACAAACCTAATGGGTTGTGGTGCAGTGACTGTGTGATCCTTATAAGTCAGTAGTTCCTGTCTGTCAAGTGAATTGACATGGTTGCTGGCCTTTACCACATCTCCCATACTATAGCCCCGGGATTTGAACCTGCTCGTCAAATCCATCTTTTGTTGTTGAAAAGTAGAATCTTGAGAACAGATACACTTCATTCTAATAAATTGTGATTTTGGAATATTATGTGCAATATGTGGCGGGTGAAAACTGGATGCATGAAGGATGGTGTTATACTGGGGATACTTCCTGAATACTTCTGTACCTAATGTGTGATCAGGTAATCTATTTATTGATACATCCAAGAAGGTGATGGTATTCAAATCATAATGTACAGTGAACTGTAACCCCCATATGTTGTTGTTCAAATAGGATATGAAATCAGTTAGTTGATATTCCTCCCCCTTCTACACCATCCAACAATCGTCCAGATAACGTCTCCAGATGTCAGTATATTCAATAATAATATTGTTTTGGCAATCATAAATAATATGTTTTTCAACAAAGGCCATAAATAAATCCGCATATATAGGGGCAAATGATGCCCCCATTGCTGTGCCTTTTGTTTGCCAATAACAAATGTCTTGATAAAAGAAGACGTTGTTAGTTAGAACGTGTTTTGCTAAACCCACCAAAAAGGAATTAAAATCTGGTTGATACAGACCTGCCATCTCAAGCCAATAGGCCAATGCATCCAAACCTGCTTGATGGGGAATGTTGGTGTATAGGGCACTTACATCTAGTGTGCACATAAACCAACCAGACTCAAGTTGAGTATCTGAAATAATCTGTAAAAGGTTAGTGGTGTCCTGCAACCGTGATCGTACTACATATAACAAAGGCTTCAAATGTTTGGTGAGGTATAAAGACAATGGTTCGGTAATGTACCCTTTCCCAGATACTATCGGTCTTCCAGGTGGATTTGAGATGGGTATATTTAAACAACAATGATTGATTTACTTGTTTCACACTGAGGAAGGCTGTGATATTGTCCAGCCGAAACCAGTCTGTTTTTTGTTTATTCATTAATAAAGTTTTTCAGGTCACAGTATGCTGGCTCTATCTTCTTGTTTTGTTGACTAATTGGTTTGAGCCGTGCATTTGCCTCCGTGCAGGAGGTTCTTTTTAGATGTTTCAATACCAGAAACCCATTTGACCATCAAGGAGCCTGATGCCCTATATCCCATGTTAACATTTATTTTATTTATTTTACATTTGCTAACTAGGGGTGTCTGACTGAGCCGAAAAGGCCCTTTTTCAGCAGAGGCCCAGGGAGAAAAGCTCCACATAGAAAAATTACAGATACATTTAGACATGATCAGTGTTCACACAAATTACAAAATATATGTTTTTACAGTGGCATACAGCACATCAACGGTTACAGTGGAGTGAACAAACAAAAAAATATTAATTTAAAAATAAAGGTAGTTAATAGATTTGTGGTGTACAGCTGAAATTTGGAACATAGGTAGAATACATACATAGTACACAGGTACAGTACATACATTTTAGATTAGCCAGTGTTTGTGAGTAAGATTGAAAACTTTCAAAGCGTTAGCATTCAAAAATGAACACCAGTAATCCAAACAAGATTGTGAATGCTGAAGTACCAAAGGATTCCACCAAGTTGATACACGAAAGAATTTATTAGTATCACAACCACATTAACGCACTTCAATAGCAAAATAAAAATCGCGTTTTCGTCTCAGACAAGTGAGACTTCATCAGACAATATCCATTTATGCATTTTCTGTTTAAATACCATCATTGCAATGCAATTAGTTCCTGTTACCAATGAGAACGCTTATTAAAAATTTAAACTGTCAAATCAGCTTGGTTCTACATATCTTAATATTCATGATTATAATGAATAATAAATAATTCACGCATATTAAAACAACCTATTTAAATGCATAAAAACTCTAAATAAATAAATATAAATGTAAAATTCATTATTGTAATTCATCTGGTTAATCTTGTAGCAACATGTTATAAAGATACAGCGTTTTGAATGTTGTCGCCTTTTATATGTACCAGCTTACTAATTGGCAGCGTCTGACATTATATTATGTCAAGCTTACCTAAAGTGCAATAGTGCAACAGTGCCTTCAATGTTGTTTGTAAATACATATTTTAGAGATATAGCAACATAATAAAATTTTATGTATAGCAGCTTTATGACTAGCAACTTGATGTTTATAACATATATACTAAACCTAAGTAATTAAAATGCATAAGTGCCATTCAGAACGTATTAGACATAGAACTTAATGTTTATAACATATATACTCAACCTAAATTAGTTAAAGTGCATAAGTGCCATCCAAAAAGTATTGGACCTAACAACACATTGCATATAGTGACTTTATGACAAGCAACTTATTAATTGTGACCTCTTTTTTTATATATATATATATAATAAACCCTACTTAAATAACACAATACCTTCCACTTTATTTGTCCATAAAATTATAAATACTTATAAATATTAATAAACTTGTAAATATAACAGCATTTTGTTTTTGACAACTTTGTAACTAATAATATATTAATTGTATTTGTATAGTATATAACTTAAAAAAAGTTAAAAAAAGTGTAATAGTGCCATCTAGTGTCCAAATATGTAATGAATTAAATCTTATTAGATTTTAATCTTAAAATTGACCCTATAGATAAATATTCATTTAATCCTGGACTTCTACTCGCATCTAGGTTGATTTGCCACCATAATTCCTTACTTTCCAGTATGTCCTCCCACGGACCTCCCCTAATATCTGTCTGTATCTGTTCTAATACAAAAAATAGGAAAGATGCTTCTTGACAATTCTTAGTGTGTTTAAATAGTGCATTGGTTTCTCTTTCTTTTGAAATATCGTATGTGTGTTCATACACTCTCTTTTTTAAAGTTCTCTCAGTTTTTCCAGTGTAGAATGACTGACATTTCTGACATACCACTAAATAAACAACTCTTTGTGTTTCACAATTGTAGTAGTTGTTACTAGTTAACATTCTCTTTCTACATTCCAAAAATACTTCTCCTTTATTCATAATGTATACACATTGTGAGCATCTTCCACATTTAAATGTACCTACTCGTCGTTTAGGTTCTGTTTTGTTGTTTTTAGTCCCTGTTCTTTCTATCATATTACGGAAGTTTGGGGAATTTCTAAATACTATTTTAGGTACTATATTTCTTATTTCTTCCATGTCTGTGAATGCTGAAAATTTCTCCCATTCCTTATTTAAAATTCCCCTCATGTTTTTATTAATTGAATTGTACTCAACTATTAAACTTTTTTGAAAAGTTTCTCTATCCTTTGAACTTTCTCCACATTCATTCTCCGTCCTAATGATCTCTTCGACACCTTTTATAGGGTGAAATCTCGCTGGTCTACCTCTTTCTACTTCATATCTGATATTTTTGATAAAATCTATAGGGTAACCTCTTTCTAAGAACATATTTTCCAGTTTATTACATTCAATAATGAAGTCTTCTTCTCTACTAGTCATTCTTGATCCCCTTACAAACTGTCCTTTTACAATATTTTTCTTGCAGTGTAAGGGGTGTGCACTATTAAAATGCAAAAAAGAATTCACATATGTTTCTTTCCTATGTACTCTTGTTTCAAAGTTATGTTTATATTTGTAAACTTCCACATCCAAGTAATTTAGAATATCCCTATTCATAACATATGTAAATTTCAAAAAACTTGTGGTGGCACTAATGTATTCCATAAATTCCATGAACATGTTTTCACCCCCTATCCAAAAAATCACTATATCATCCAGGAATCTGTGATATAGTGCCCAACATTCTTTGAATTTGGAATTTATAATAAATTTTTCTTCCCATTTTGATAATACAATGTTGGCGTATGTGGGGGCACACGCTGCTCCCATGGAAACTCCGGATATTTGTTGATAATATTCCCCATTGAAAATCAAAAAATTGTTTTTCAGTACAGTATCCATGAAAATAACTGTCACTATTTTTTCTTCTTGTGTTATCTCTTTATCTATAGATGTGCTTTCTTCGAACATTTCCATCCCTTCTTTATGAGGGATGCAAGAAAACAAGTCAATGATATCTATTGTGATAAAAATTATGTCTTCTTTACAAACTTGGGGTGTTAATTCTCTAAGAAAGTCCCAGGAGTCTTTCAGTATGACCTTGTTGTTTACCCAAATATGTTTTGCCTTAGTATCAACGTATTTGGCTAAAGGAACAGTGATTGCCCCTTCCGCTGATACTATAGGCCTAAGGGGGGGGGGCTTCCTGGTTCTTATGAATTTTGGGTATGCCAAACATAGTGGCTACCCTTGGTTTCTTCACTTGCAAATATTTAGCTGTTCTAGTATTAATGACTTTTTCTATTATTAAATCTTCAATTAATAAGTTTATTTTTCTATATGACATCTCTACCTCATTCTTAGAAACAACACTGTATTTATTGTCATCATTCAAGATAGTGTTCATTTTTACCTCATACAATATTCTATCCATTATAACAATCCCACCCCCAGATTGAAAACTTATCAACTACTCTAGGTTTAGTATGTGTACCTTATCCGCTTTCACTAGTCTGGGGAGCAGTCATGGCACTGCCAACTTTGCTTGAGATGATCTAAGAGGCCTTTTGCCTGAGTGATGTTGTACTAGGTTTTTGAGGGCAGGACACTTATTGGGGAGGTAATAGATAGAATGACGGAGGCAGAGCTGATTGTAGGTTAGGAGGTTGGGCAGTTCAAGCCAGTGGAGCTGTCTCAAAGCAGTACAGTGATGAGTTCTATATGAGCAACTTGCAGCAAAGCAGGCAATTCTGTTATAGCAGGCTTTTATTTTGCTTAGTTCAGTTTTGTTGAGATTAGTCAGAATGGAAGATGCATAGAGTAGGGTGGATAGAAGTTGGGAGCGATCAATGGCTGATCTTGTGTTGTTGGTAAGAAATGGTTTGATATGGTAGAGTGATCCCAGTTTGGCATGTACATTTTTAATAGTTAAGTTGAGATGACTATCAAATTTTAGGTGGGAGTCTATGGTTATTCCCAATAGCTTAGCCTGTGCCACTGGAGCGAATGGAGTAGCATTTGTGGAGTAGATAGTGAATTGACTGTTATCAGTGTTTTTGTTAGAACTGGTTGTAATCATAAGCTGAGTTTTCTTTGGATTGAGGATAAGTTGGGCTTTGATAAGGTAGTTTTCAACATCAGAGAATGCTAGTTGAGTTGTTTGCAGGAGGGTGGGAATGTTTTGTGCAGCACAGATTAAGGTAGTGTCATCTGCATACTGAATGATAGATGCATGCTGTGTGGAAGTGTGGAGGTCATTTGTCAAGACTGTGAATAGTAGTGGTCCTAAGATAGAACCCTGTGGGACTCCTATAGTTATGGGCAGCTGAGGAGAGAGAGAATTTTCCCATTTCACAGCTTGGTACCTGTCAGTTAAGTAGCTTTGGAACCAGGTAAGAGTGGAATTTGATAGGTGATATTGGTTTAGTTTGTTTAGCAGGATTTGGTGCGAGACTGTGTCAAATGCTTTGGACATATCCAAAAAAAGAGTTGACACCTGCAGGCCTTCATTTTTGAGATGGTTTACTGTGTCTGTGAAGCAGAGGAGGGCTGTAGTGGTACTATGAGCAGGTCTGAAACCATGCTGAGTAGGTGACAGGATGTTGCTGTCTAGGAGATATTTTAGCATCTGGGTCTGGATGCATTTTTCTAGGATTTTGGCCAGGGGGGAGAGTAAAGCAATGGGTCTGTAGTTATTAAGTTCAGTGGAGGTCCCACCTTTATGTATGGGTATAACATAGGATATTTTCCAGAGTTTGAGCACATAGTTTTCAACATTTGATCTGTTTATGAGAGTGGAGAATGGGATAGCAATGGCATCTGCTGTGAGTTTCAAGAAATAGCTGGGGAGTAGGTTGGCTGCTGTTGATGAGGTTTTTAGTTTGGTGAGCAGGCTTTTGATTGAAGTGGTGGGAACTGTTTTGAGGGTAAAGCTTGTATTAGTGTTTGTGTTGTGGGGGGGCAGTGAGGAAGGAACTGTCCTGTGATACTAAGGATAGAATGAGTTCACAAAGTGGGAGTTGAGTTGTGTTTCGATGGGAACTTTAGTGTCAGGGGTGATTAGTTTGGGAGTAGCCTTTTGGGTGGGTTTTAGTAGCTGGTTTACATTTTCCAAAATTGTTGGGGGTTGTGTTGGTATTTAGTTTGTAATGTTGTGTAGTAGGATTTTTTTGTCCAGCCTAATGCATTTCTTTGCACGGTTGCGCAGTTCTTGGTACTTGGTTAAGCTTGGTGTTTCTTTGTTTTTTTGATAGTAAAGCCAGGCAGTTTCTCTGGACTTGAGGATTTGCTTGGTTTCTTTACTGAGCCAGGGGTTTGTAGAGGTTCTAACCTTGATTTTGCGCAATGGAACGACAGTGTCTAGGTGTTGTAAAAATTGTTTGTTGAAATATGCTACAGCCTGGTCAAGTGGGAGGGTTTTTTGGGGGGGTCCAGTCACAGTTAAAGTATTGAGGACCTCAGGAGAGAATTTTTTTGTGTTTCTAGTGGCTATATAGTTAGTGGTTTTGCATATGCTTGTTCTACTACGTATAAAGTATATGATGTTGTGGTTACTTAAGGTGTCTGGGAGACTGCCTGCATGGGGGTACAATGTGGGGTTGTTGGTTAGGACTCAGTCAAGGATGGATTCCCTTTTAAATTTTTTTTATCACATCTAGTTGAAATTTGGACTAGCTGCTGGTAGCCATGGAGATTTATTAGATTACTTGGTGGCTCTGATATGCAGGTGAACCAGTCTAGGTTGAAATCCCCCAGAATAAGGGTTTCTTGTGAGTATGTGGAAGAACACCAGGATAAGAAGTCTTCAAGGCTAGCAGGTGTATTACCACGTGGAATATAGATCACAATTATGGTGATGACCTTTTTAGGGTGGAGTTAAAGTTGTGAGATAAGTATGTCCCAATTATTGGGGGAGGGGTAGGAGTTTGGTAATTGATGTACAGTTAAGTTGGACTTGTACAGTAAGGCAGTTTCACCCCCTTTACAAAGTGGTCTGTCTTGTGTAATGATATTCTAGTCAGTAGGGAGAACTTCTGAGTTAGCTATGTTTTTATTTAGCCAGATTTCTTTTAAAGCAACATTGTCTGGAGAGTAGTGTGCTATTGTGGCCTGGAGTTCAGGTATTTTATTTTTGATACTTATAATATTAATATTTAGCATTAAAAGATGGTTGGTTTTGCTGTTGATTTGCCCAGGGATGAAGATAGTGGGGGTGTTATGTTCTGACGTTTGTGTTGGAGCAGTTTTGTGCTGGACAGGATGGATTTGGGCCTGGTTTGGGGTGGATATCCCCACTTATGGTGAATCTGGTGTTAAAATGGTGATACAGATGTTGGAGTTTGATGAGGAGTGTGAGAAAGTATTCTGTTTTTTTGGAGTAGGAATGAGAGCATATGTGTTTAGTTCTGAATTGGTTCGTTATGTAGTCCTTTTGTGTGACAACAAGAACCTCTTATTACAAAAAGAAATAAGATGGCAGTTGAGACTCAGGTCCAACATAAGAACTGGTCTAAATGAATACATCAATATTAAGGCTATCTTGGAAGGCAAGGCGGGTAGTGTTTAATAATTTTTTTACACCAGTCTTATCTTAGATTGGGCACATATCTTCTGAATGTATATAAACACAGCCAGATTCAGTATATATTCTCAGTCTCTAGTTCCTTTTGTAAACCAAAATGAATGTTTGATAAAAATGGATATTGTACTATAGCATCATAGAAATATAAGGAGAATAATTACACAAACTTTTCAAATTTGATGGAAATGAATATTATGATACTTTTTATTTGTTTTCTATGTACATAATTACACAATTTTATTTAATATATAAATATATATTTATGCATAAAGAAAAGTTTATTTTATGTTAGAAATTTTATAGTCACTCGATTGATTCAAACAGTTTTGAGTGGATTTTAGGTTGCAAATTTAGAATACAATACACCTTTAAGGTAATTAATGATGTGAACTTAATTGAATTATGGTTATTTTATATAAAAATACTGTGTACTAGTGACTCATTATCTGATGAAGTCTGCCTTGAGCAGACGAAAGCGCTCATTTGTAACGTTTGAGAATAAAGGAGACGTTTTTTTCCAGTGGAGCAGAAGTTTATTTTCCTGGTATTAGTCATTTTTTCTTTTTTGGAGTCGGTATCCTCTTCTGTACCAGCTGGAAGAATTTTGGTGTTAACTGTTGTTTTAGAACTTTCTAATTGGGTCACTGGTGTCGGTTATGGAGAAGTCTTTCAATGATTCTACCATCATTGGGATGGACAATGTACTTGACAATAGTATTACTTTGATTCAAATGTAAAATGAAGTTTCAAAATTAAGAGATGAAATTTCATCCCTTCGTGGGGATTTAACTAGACTGATAGAGATGTTCAGTCAAGGGGAACCAGCAGAGGGAGCTATTGCCAGTCACCAGAATTTCTCCAAGGGTCCGAATCAGCCTGTGACGTCATCTCCACGCTCCGTTACTGAGGGTTATGGTGGAAGGAGGAACAACCAAGGCGAGGACCTGGCCAGGGGAAGAAACGCGAATACAGGCGCTCCGTTACCCCAGAAGGAAACAGAGACAGTTTCTCTTGCTGACAATAGGGAATCTATTCAGCGAACCAAACCCTTGACTCTTTCAGGTACTGTTTCTAGCGCTTTGTCCCAAGTTCAGAATCAGGCTTTTGGACCTGTTTTACAGCAAATTGATGCTGGTGAAGGCGTGACTCGCTCTATCAGTTTTAGTGACATTTTAGAAAAGAATTATGTATTTGAAAATGTTTGTCATATTAACCATGATACAATACATGGCAAAACTAAAAGCATTCATAATGTCAACTTGTTTACTTTGAAGGACATGATTTATAACTTTGAAAAATTGCTATACAAATATAAATGTTTGCAGATAGAAAATAGTTATTTACATCAATGCCTTAGTAGTAAAATAGTACCCCAAGGACTACGATTTTATAAATACCCATTTGGAATTACATATACTGATAATGTTTTAAAGGATTTTTACAGTTTTTTTGATGAATGTGGGTTTGCATTAGTTTTAAAGTTAGTCAAACACAATGAAGTACAGGTAAACAACTTGGTTGAACTGAATGGTCTTCATGAAAACATAATCAAGGACGTGTTGTTTGAACAGTACAAAGATTTGTATGAGAGGATTTTGAAGAGAGTGGATAGTAAGGTCGAAAAAGTTTTTGAGAGAAAGCAAAATAAATTCTTTAGGGACAAGGAGCAATACATTAAAGGGAAGAGTTACCCTAGGCCTTTTCACACCCTGAACAACCGTTCTGAAAGGGTTAATGGGGAGTTAGAAATCCATCAGGATCCAGGTATAGTAACTAATACAGGCAGGTCCCATCCTTCTGAAAGGAAAGATCACGGTGGGAATAGGGGACGTTCTAACAGAGGTTTAGATGAATTAGATTCTTTCAATGGATCTAATGAAGTTTTTTTAGGTCCAAGGAGATCAGTCCATTTGGCCAGCAAGGCTCAATTCTTCCCAGAAGTCGAACCCCATTCGAATTTCACTGGGAACAATTTTGGTTGGAAAAACAGGGGGAGAAGGGGCAGATATACACTATAAAGGTGGGCCCCAATGGTATATTATTTGAATATGGGGGTTTCAAGGTATACATTTATACTGATATGGAGTTGGACAAAAAGCATTTTGAATTATTCTCTAAGGGATTCAAATTCGTTAAATCTAAAAAAGGAGATCTAGCTGATATTTTGATAGATTTCAAATTGTATCTCAGGAAATTAAACTTGAAATTGATCCGTAACAAAAATAATAAAAATGATTCTAAGATGGAATCAGAAGACAACAATAATAAAAAATGGTAAGTAGCACGTTTAATCCCCCACTTCATCCAGTCATCAGTGCTTTTGAAAGTATAGTCACCAATGAAATTTATGAAAAGTATGGTAATAGCAGGAGGGGTTCGGTACAACATAATTGGAATAGGGAAGAGGAAATGTTATTAGAGAGCTTAAGAAGGGAAGTCAACATCAGATTTATGGAGCCCGACAAGGGTGGGGGACTTGTCATGTTCAATTGTGAGGATTACAACAATGCTTTAACGAAAATTTTAACAGAGGACAGTACTTATACCACAGTGTCCTACAACGATGCAAATAGCGATAGTAGGATAGACTCACTTTGAAGAATATTTGATTGAAAATCGAATAGATCAGCAAACATACTATTTTTGAGACAAACCCATCCAATCATTCCAGGTTTTGGTATACGAAAAATTCATAAAACAATAATAAGGCCTCCTTTCAGACCCATTGTTTCAGCAAGGAAATCTAAAACGCATCCATTAGCTGTTTTTATAGATCAAAGTATTAAAAGCATTGGGGTCAACCAGAATGATTTGGTAAAAGATTCATGGGATTTTTTAAGAAAATTTCATAGCAACCTTTGGTCTGAAACTAGTCTTTTTGTCACAATTGATGTAAAGGACCTGTTTTCCTGCATTCTAGAAGTGAGGGCCTTGAATATTTTGAGGAAACTGTTAACAAATACTCTGATTTGCCCGTGGAGAAAAAATTATTGACCCTTGAACTAATGGAGGTAGTGTTAGACAACAACTACATAGTGTTTGAGGGCGAATATTATAAGCAGGTGAGTGGTGTTGCTATGGGGCAGCTTGTGCCCCATTTATGTAACCTGGTTCTATTGGAATGGGAAAACAGATACATATTTCAGAACCAGTTTGCAGGTTACATTAAAACATACCTCAGGTTTTTGGATGATATTTTTGTAATTTGGGAAGGGACGTTGGAAAAGTTAGAAGAATTTATAGGACATATCAACAGGTCGACGACTTTCCTGTCTTTTACACACCAAATACACAAGAGTAGTATCAGTTATTTGGACATCACACTTAAAACAGCAAAGGGTTTTAAATCACAGATTTTCAGGAAACAAACTTGTGTAATAGCTACCTTCATTTTGACAGCCAGCATCCTTATTACCAAAAAAGAAGTATTGTTAAAGGACAGGCAGTCAGAGTAGCTAGGATGACCTCAAAATTTGATAATTTATTGCAAGAATTTATTTTTCTGGGCGAAATATTCATCGATAGGGGTTGTCAAAAGAGGAGGAGAGGAGGGAGGAGGAGGAGGAAAATGGTAGGAGAAGATTTTGAGTGAGGTATACCAGGGATGGGGTACTAGATATAAACCTTTGTTTTCTCATTCCTTGTTCAAGCAATTTCTCAGAGGAGCAAAGAACATAAGACCTCCTAAGAGCTCCTACTCCAGCTTGGGACCTCAATTATGTGTTGGAAAAGCTCACTCTGCCACCTTTTGAGCCTGCAGCTACGGCTGAGTTAAAATATTTGTCATGGAAGACTGCTTTTTTGTTGGCCATTACCTCTGCAAGAAGGGTTTCTGAATTGCAGGCCCTTATGGCTGTTGAGCCTTTCTTGATCTTCCATAAGGATAGGGTATCTTTACGCACTAACCCTTCCTTTATGCCTAAGGTGGTCTCAAGTGTGTCTTTAAACCAGTCTATTCATTTACCTACCTTTTATGCAGACCCCAAAACAAGGGGAAAAGATCTTGCATACTTTGATGCACAGACAGTTACGCTACTACCTAGATAGGACTAAGGGTTTCAGGCAGTCGCAACAGTTGTTTGTTTCTTTTGCTTTAGGTACCCAGGGCAAGCCTGTGTCAAAGCAAACTCTTTCTAAATGGATTGGGTTTTGCATTTCTTTTTGTTATTCTCAGCATGGCAAGCAGATCCCAACAGGGATCAGACCTCATTCCACTAGGGCTACTGCCACCTCTACAGCCTTTCTAAGGGGAGTGTCAACTAAGGACATTTTGGAGGCAGCTACTTGGAGTTCAGTACATACTTTCTCTAAGCACTACCACCTTCCCCTCTACTCTAAATCTAGGGCTGGGTTTGCCACTGCTATTCTACAGGGCATTTTGACAGCTCCTGCTTCTATTTGATTTGCCATCCTCCCTTACCTCTGCTTTGGGAATCTACCCAAGTGTAAGGACTGCAGCAATGTGAGATGAAGAACATAGTACAGTTTTGTACCTACCATAAATGTAGATGTTCGAAGATCCACATTGCTGCAGTCCAATTTACTCCTCCGTCCCCTCTGTGTTTAGGGGTGGTTGTGTGGTTAGGTTAGTACTTTATTAGATAATTGTTAGAAGTTGTACATAGTTTGGGTGTGGGGGTGTTTAGTGTTTGGTAATTTTTTGATTTTACCCTGTTTAGGGTCTTCTGACATCTGGGGCAAGAAAAGACTGAGGATATGACGTCGGTCATGCGCATTTATACCCTGACGTCCTGGCGTCAGTTTAATGCGCCATGACCGGCGTCAGCCATATACTTTGGTATTCGGGCCGACCGAGGACAGCGCTATACCCAAGTGTAAGGACTGCAGCAATGTGGATCTTCGAACATCTACATTTATGGTAGGTACAAAACTGTACTTTTTTTTGGAGTAGGAATGAGAGCATATGTGTTTAGTTCTGAATTGGTTCGTTATGTAGTCCTTTTGTGTGACAACAAGAACCTCTTATTACAAAAAGAAATAAGATGGCAGTTGAGACTCAGGTCCAACATAAGAACTGGTCTAAATGAATACATCAATATTAAGGCTATCTTGGAAGGCAAGGCGGGTAGTGTTTAATAATTTTTTTACACCAGTCTTATCTTAGATTGGGCACATATCTTCTGAATGTATATAAACACAACCAGATTCAGTATATATTCTCAGTCTCTAGTTCCTTTTGTAAACCAAAATGAATGTTTGATAAAAATGGATATTGTACTATAGCATCATAGAAATATAAGGAGAATAATTACACAAACTTTTCAAATTTGATGGAAATGAATATTATGATACTTTTTGTTTTCTATGTACATAATTACACAATTTTATTTAATATATAAATATATATTTATGCATAAAGAAAAGTTTATTTTATGTTAGAAATTTTATAGTCACTCGATTGATTCAAACAGTTTTGAGTGGATTTTAGGTTGCAAATTTAGAATACAATGCACCTTTAAGGTAATTAATGATGTGAACTTAATTGAATTATGGTTATTTTATATAAAAATACTGTGTACTAGTGACTCATTATCTGATGAAGTCTGCCTTGAGCAGACGAAAGCGCTCATTTGTAACGTTTG
Source organism: Protopterus annectens (assembly GCF_019279795.1). Lineage (NCBI taxonomy): Eukaryota > Metazoa > Chordata > Ceratodontiformes > Protopteridae > Protopterus > Protopterus annectens. Next base: position 19,933,711 of record NC_056725.1, on the reverse strand, counting down.
AGAATAAAGGAGAAGTTTTTTTCCAGTGGAGCAGAAGTTTATTTTCCTGGTATTAGTCATTTTTTCTTTTTTGGAGTCGGTATCCTCTTCTGTACCAGCTGGAAGAATTTTGGTGTTAACTGTTGTTTTAGAACTTTCTAATTGGGTCACTGGTGTCGGTTATGGAGAAGTCTCTCAATGATTCTACCATCATTGGGATGGACAATGTACTTGACAATAGTATTACTTTGATTCAAATGTAAAATGAAGTTTCAAAATTAAGAGATGAAATTTCATCCCTTCGTGGGGATTTAACTAGACTGATAGAGATGTTCAGTCAAGGGGAACCAGCAGAGGGAGCTATTGCCAGTCACCAGAATTTCTCCAAGGGTCCGAATCAGCCTGTGACGTCATCTCCACGCTCCGTTACTGAGGGTTATGGTGGAAGGAGGAACAACCAAGGCGAGGACCTGGCCAGGGGAAGAAACGCGAATACAGGCGCTCCGTTACCCCAGAAGGAAACAGAGACAGTTTCTCTTGCTGACAATAGGGAATCTATTCAGCGAACCAAACCCTTGACTCTTTCAGGTACTGTTTCTAGCGCTTTGTCCCAAGTTCAGAATCAGGCTTTTGGACCTGTTTTACAGCAAATTGATGCTGGTGAAGGCGTGACTCGCTCTATCAGTTTTAGTGACATTTTAGAAAAGAATTATGTATTTGAAAATGTTTGTCATATTAACCATGATACAATACATGGCAAAACTAAAAGCATTCATAATGTCAACTTGTTTACTTTGAAGGACATGATTTATAACTTTGAAAAATTGCTATACAAATATAAATGTTTGCAGATAGAAAATAGTTATTTACATCAATGCCTTAGTAGTAAAATAGTACCTCAAGGACTACGATTTTATAAATACCCATTTGGAATTACATATACTGATAATGTTTTAAAGGATTTTTACAGTTTTTTTGATGAATGTGGGTTTGCATTAGTTTTAAAGTTAGTCAAACACAATGAAGTACAGGTAAACAACTTGTTGGTTGAACTGAATGGTCTTCATGAAAACATAATCAAGGACGTGTTGTTTGAACAGTACAAAGATTTGTATGAGAGGATTTTGAAGAGAGTGGATAGTAAGGTCGAAAAAGTTTTTGAGAGAAAGCAAAATAAATTCTTTAGGGACAAGGAGCAATACATTAAAGGGAAGAGTTACCCTAGGCCTTTTCACACCCTGAACAACCGTTCTGAAAGGGTTAATGGGGAGTTAGAAATCCATCAGGATCCAGGTATAGTAACTAATACAGGCAGGTCCCATCCTTCTGAAAGGAAAGATCACAGTGGGAATAGGGGACGTTCTAACAGAGGTTTAGATGAATTAGATTCTTTCAATGGATCTAATGAAGTTTTTTTAGGTCCAAGGAGATCAGTCCATTTGGCCAGCAAGGCTCAATTCTTCCCAGAAGTCGAACCCCATTCGAATTTCACTGGGAACAATTTTGGTTGGAAAAACAGGGGGAGAAGGGGCAGATATACACTATAAAGGTGGGCCCCAATGGTATATTATTTGAATATGGGGGTTTCAAGGTATACATTTATACTGATATGGAGTTGGACAAAAAGCATTTTGAATTATTCTCTAAGGGATTCAAATTCGTTAAATCTAAAAAAGGAGATCTAGCTGATATTTTGATAGATTTCAAATTGTATCTCAGGAAATTAAACTTGAAATTGATCCGTAACAAAAATAATAAAAATGATTCTAAGATGGAATCAGAAGACAACAATAATAAAAAAATGGTAAGAAGCAGCACGTGTAATCCCCCACTTCATCCAGTCATCAGTGCTTTTGAAAGTATAGTCACCAATGAAATTTATGAAAAGTATGGTAATAGCAGGAGGGGTTCGGTACAACATAATTGGAATAGGGAAGAGGAAATGTTATTAGAGAGCTTAAGAAGGGAAGTCAACATCAGATTTATGGAGCCCGACAAGGGTGGGGGACTTGTCATGTTCAATTGTGAGGATTACAACAATGCTTTAACGAAAATTTTAACAGAGGACAGTACTTATACCACAGTGTCCTACAACGAGATGCAAATAGCGTATAGTAGGATAGACTCCCTTTTGGAAGAATATTTGATTGAAAATCGAATAGATCAGCAAACATACTATTTTTTGAGACAAACCCATCCAATCATTCCCAGGTTTTTTGGTATACGAAAAATTCATAAAACAATAATAAGGCCTCCTTTCAGACCCATTGTTTCAGCAAGGAAATCTAAAACGCATCCATTAGCTGTTTTTATAGATCAAAGTATTAAAAGCATTGGGGTCAACCAGAATGATTTGGTAAAAGATTCATGGGATTTTTTAAGAAAATTTCATAGCAACCTTTGGTCTGAAACTAGTCTTTTTGTCACAATTGATGTAAAGGACCTGTTTTCCTGCATTCCTAGAAGTGAGGGCCTTGAATATTTTGAGGAAACTGTTAACAAATACTCTGATTTGCCCGTGGAGAAAAAATTATTGACCCTTGAACTAATGGAGGTAGTGTTAGACAACAACTACATAGTGTTTGAGGGCGAATATTATAAGCAGGTGAGTGGTGTTGCTATGGGGGCAGCTTGTGCCCCCATTTATGCCAACCTGGTTCTATTGGAATGGGAAAACAGATACATATTTCAGAACCAGTTTGCAGGTTACATTAAAACATACCTCAGGTTTTTGGATGATATTTTTGTAATTTGGGAAGGGACGTTGGAAAAGTTAGAAGAATTTATAGGACATATCAACAGGTCGACGACTTTCCTGTCTTTTACACACCAAATACACAAGAGTAGTATCAGTTATTTGGACATCACACTCACGAAAACAGCAAAGGGTTTTAAATCACAGATTTTCAGGAAACAAACTTGTGTAATAGCTACCTTCATTTTGACAGCCAGCATCCTTATTACCAAAAAAGAAGTATTGTTAAAGGACAGGCAGTCAGAGTAGCTAGGATGACCTCAGAATTTGATAATTTATTGCAAGAATTTATTTTTCTGGGCGAAATATTCATCGATAGGGGTTGTCCAAGGAAAATGGTAGGAGAGATTTTGAGTGAGGTATACCAGGGATGGGGTACTAGATATAAACCGTTGCTTGGCCAGCATTTGATAATCAATGATAAAATATCTGATGAGCCTAAAGATTTTCTAGGGGCATGTATCATTGAATACAACAACTTTTCGGACCACTTTATACAAATATTGCAAAACAATTGGTCAATTTTAAAAACTAATAGTGATATAATCGAAGTTGTTGGGAACAAACCCATATTCATACACAAGGTTGGCATGAATTTTAAGGAATCTTTGGGTAGAGGGGTAACTACACGGAGGTATGAAACTGGGACCAATCCATGTGGCAGGTGTAAACAGTGTTCCTATATTAACCAGGCAGGGAACATCACCTTGAACAATGGTCTGGGTAGTAGAATTAAGTTTTGCAGGGGTAATTGTCAGACTAGGATGTTTGTGTATTTGGCCACTTGTCAACATTGTTCCTCATATTATGTGGGCAAAACTGAAAGAGCACTAAGGGACAGAATTTACGAACATAGGAATGACATCAGAACTAAGAAGGAAACTAGTGCTCTTTACAAACACACCATGACCTGCAACTCTACCCCAGATTTTAAATTCGGTATCCTAGACCTGGTTAGTATGGACAGTAGGGGAGGTGACAAAAAGAACCTCTTATTACAAAAAGAAATAAGATGGCAGTTGAGACTCAGGTCCAACATAAGACCTGGTCTAAATGAATACATCAATATTAAGGCTATCTTGGAAGGCAAGGCGGGTAGTGTTTAATGTTTAATAATTTTTTTACACCAGTCTTATCTTAGATTGGGCACATATCTTCTGAATGTATATAAACACAACCAGATTCAGTATATATTCTCAGTCTCTAGTTCCTTTTGTAAACCAAAATGAATGTTTGATAAAAATGGATATTGTACTATAGCATCATAGAAATATAAGGAGAATAATTACACAAACTTTTCAAATTTGATGGAAATTAATATTATGATACTTTTTGTTTTCTATGTACATAATTACACAATTTTATTTAATATATAAATATATATTTATGCATAAAGAAAAGTTTATTTTATGTTAGAAATTTTATAGTCACTCGATTGATTCAAACTGTTTTGAGTGGATTTTAGGTTGCAAATTTAGAATACAATACACCTTTAAGGTAATTAATGATGTGAACTTAATTGAATTATTAACTGAGTTATTTTATATAAAAATACTGTGTACTAGTGACTCTCTTATCTGATGAAGTCTGCCTTGAGCAGACGAAAGCGCTCATTTGTAACGTTTGAGAATAAAGGAGAAGTTTATTCCAGTGGAGCAGAAGTTTATTTTCCTGGTATTAGTCATTTTTTCTTTCTTGTACATAGTCCTTTCTTTCTAAAGTGCGTGTCAAATCAAATTGTAACTAATTTATCTATTTGCCATTTCTCCTGCCCATTTATTTCAACCGAGAAGGGAATCTGTTGCATTATGTGTGTTTTCCTAGTCGGCTGCAATACTATAATTGATGACTCCTTTTGCCAAAGGTGTAGAGCAAGCAAGAAAGTTGCTGACAATGACCTTTTAAAGGTCTTGTAAATGGCTTTTCAGCTGAATTTACTTCATTAATTATGGTAAAACTCTTGAACATATGCCTAAAGGTCATTCTGCAAAGCAGTAGCTAGTTACATCTGCCAGTTTTGTAATGCCGTGATGGAAAATATTTCCACAGCTGTCACTTCGTCCACAATACTGACTTGTATTATAAATTACATATGATTTCACAAGCCAAAACTTCCTCTGGGGCCATAGTAGTCATAGAGATGTTCCATAGTTTGTCCGACTCAGGAAGTCTGCTAGGGACTCTGCTCTTTTTAACTGTCAGTGAATTTAAACTCCGACACAGACCTAATATATTCTCATAATAATGCTGGATGTATGAGAATATGCTGGGGAAACGTATCATTCCCTCCCTTCCTCCTTTTTTTTTTTTTTTTTTTTTTTTTTTACCTTGAAAGCTTTTCTGTATTTGCAAGGCCGTCCATAGCTAGTGGTCTTGTGGATCTGCTTGCTATAGGGGAACAGTGATAAAGAACTGGAGACTTTTAGAAAAAGAGAAGTAGCTGGTATGTTAGGCTAGCTAGCCCTTAAGGCAAGTTTTCGGAGTAGCAGAACTAGTCAGTGAGTGTCAGGTGTAGCTGTCCCATAACTGGATCCGTTTGTCAGAATTCAGCTTTATGGTAAGTACACAAGACATTTTTAGTTAGTCTGGTAAAAATCTTCCCAGTCAAATTGTTTTTAAACAGCAGCTTTGAGGTCCACAAAGTTGATACATTTATATGGAATCAATAGAGTTGACTGAATACTGAAATCCTGAGCTATGGAAAACGAAGGAATGTTTTATGTTTTACATGAAACTACCAAATTGAATGAATTTACTGTTTTCATGCAGAGTTTTGAAATGTTTAGATAAAGGAAACAGTTTTCTTTTTTTCAACCCCCCCCCCCAAGCTGGATATAAAATATCTCCAGTGTGCCGCAACATTTAAATTGGCTGCTAAATAAGATGGTCGTGGGGAAGCGAAGTCCCAAACATGGGATGCTTAAAGGAAGGTTCTGCTTTTCTTGTATTTTTTGAGGTCAATTTTCTGGTGTTATGGCTTAGCATTTTAGCAGCATTATGTAGCTGAACCCAAACCTAAGCACATATCAGTGCCCACAACCTACCCACAAGAAACCATAGTACTCTGTGACTTTAATATCAATTGGAAGAGTTGTACCACAGAGCAGCTTTCTACTCATATTAACCTTTACGGTTTTACTCAAACCATTACATCCCCCACAAGGACCAATAAAGTTAATAACAAGGAAAGCACCCTACATTGGATCCTCATAAATAGTCATCACCAAAATTACATAGTAGGAACCCTCCCCGAAGACATAAGTGACCATTCTCTTACCTTCTTAATTAGAAATGAGTGGCATTCCAAACCCAACCACCTATAGGACAATAAGATCCAACAAAGATTTCAACCCTGACACCTTTCAAAAAGAACTTAAAGCATGTAATTGGTCTCCCCTGAAACACTTACCATTAGAAGAAGCAGTTATATACTTTAATTCTAAATTCTTAACTATTTTTGACCACCATGCACCAACTTGTATAATTAGAACTAGGGTTAAACCAACGCCATGGCTTTCGAAAGCTACTAAACAAAAAATGTTCCGTAGAAACAAAGTCTGGGCAAACTGGCGCACTACTAAAAGCCCTGCAGATCAATTAAAGTTTAGACAGCTAAGGAACGAAAAGAAAAAAGCCATACAGTTGGACAAAAGTAATTTTTACTTTCAGCTCCAACAAACCCACCCAAACAAACCACAAGAATTCTGGTCAGGCATCAATAAACTTCTACACCCAAGTCGCTCACTCACACCCCACCCATTCAGGTTCTGATCACAGTAGTCCCAAGCAAATAGCCAATACCTTCAACACTTTCTTCACAGAGACCATTCAGTCTCTTGCCAATCAGCTATCCCCTGACACCTCATCTTCCACCATCTCAAACTCTAACACACCTCAATCATTTCACTTTCAACCTGTTCCCACATCCCTTATCTGTACCCTCATTCAAAAACTTAATCCTACCCCCCCCTCGGCAGACCAACTACCTGCCGAATACCTGCAAAAAGCTGCAAAAGCCATAGCCTACTCCATATCCATTCTGATTAATAGAACCATTACTGAAGGAAACGTCCCATCAATCTGGAAAATTTCACATATTACCCCCTTGCATAAAGGTGGTAACTTCAACGAATTATCAAACTACAGACCTATAGCCATACTATCTCCACTGGCAAAAATCATGGAGAAATGCATTCATAAACAACTGCCAACATGGTTTTAGGCCATTTCATAGCACCACCTCTGCTCTTTTATCCTTCTCTGACAGTATTAATAAAAATCGTAATAATGAGGCTTTATCCTCTGCCTTCTTTATTGATCTGTTGAAAGCATTTGACATGGTAAACCACCACCTACTCATTAACATACTCAAAAACCTGTCACTTGATACACTGGCTATACAATTGTTTCAATCCTACCTAAACAGCAGGATGTATTATGGGAGAACAACTTCTCTTCTAACCTCCCAATTCCCCTTGGTGTCCCTCAAGGCTCCATACTAGGTCCACTCTTATTTTCTATATTTATAAATTACCTACATTCTGCAATACCTCAAGCTACCTGTATCCAATATGCAGATGATTCAACATTAATATGCTCATCCACTTCTCCATCAGATCTTCAGTCACTAACCCAAAACGTGTTTAATACAGTTGAGAAATGGTTTCTACACCGATGTCTTATCTTGAACCCCAAAAAAACAAAACTACTACTATTTACAACCACCCGTAGAGCCTCCCCACTTAATTTTACTGTTACATCATGTAATGGTACTATCATCTCTCCTGATCCTACTACAAAACTACTTGGGGTACTAATGTATAACCTTACCTTTGATTCACATATAAACAGTACTATAACAAGTCAACAAAAAACTAGGTTCCCTCTGTAGGATCAAACCCTTTCTGGCCCCACTAGCCAGGTCCACTATTGCCCGTACTCACTTAATCTATACCCTACTTTATGCCTTCCCTATGTATACTAAACTATGCAAAAGCAACTTGAACAAGCTGGCCATCTCCTACAATAACATTGCCAGATTTGCAACTGGGTCTACCTACAGAACCCATCATTGTCACAATATTAAATAGCACGGATGGTTAGAGTTGCCAAATCTTACACTATTTAACCAACTAACAGTTGCCCACAAGATCCTGTATCAACCTACTAACACACTGATACTTACAAATCTTATCACCCCCTATAGCAACCTAAAGACCCTATGCTCATCTAATAAACAACTTGTGCAAATGGGTAAAACTAACAATTTGGCTGGTGACTCTCTGTTCTCTAATACTGTGGGCAAAACCTGGAACTTCCTCCCTAGTGACCTAACCTCCCTTTCCTCAATAACCCTATTTAAAACAAACTAAAACCATCATATAGCTGATTGTTACTACTATGTTACTAAAATTTAATAAATTGTTTTCTAGTCCTGAGGAGCTTCTCTCTCCGGGTCTCTGGTGAAAATGAGCCAAAAGCTCAACCACACTATCCCGGTTAACAAATGTAAAATAAATAAAATAAGTAAAATAAGTAAATACCTTAAATCACAATAGTTATGCCCCTGCACGAACCCTGACTAACTACGTCACTTATCTATGGGTATTAATAATCTTATCTTTATGTGCTAGTTACTTTTCTGTTACCTAAAAAGAGTGTGGGTCTCTACAGTTAAAAAAAATTTACTTGAGATTTCCTTTGTATGACTAACTATACCTGATCATCATCATCATCTTCTTTCAGCTGTTCCCGTTAGGGGTTGCCACAGCAGATCATCTGTTTCCATTTGTTCCTGTCCTCTGCATCTTGGTCTGTCACACCAACCACCGGCATGTCCTCTCTCACCACATCCATAAACCTTATCTTAGGCCTTCCTCTTTTCCTGTTACCAGGTAGTTTCATCCTTAGCATCTTTTTCGCAATATACTCATCATCCCTACTCAGCACATGTCCAAACCAACGTAATCTTGCCTCTCTGGCTTTGTCTCCAAACCTTCCAACCTGGGCTGACCCTCTAATATACTTATTCCTAATCCTGTCCACCCTCATCACACCAAGTGCAAATCTTAACATCTTTAATTCTGCCACATCCAGCTCAAACTCCTGCCTTTTTGTCAGTGCCACTGTCTCCAGCCCATATAACATAGCTGGTCTTACTACCCTCTTGTAGACCTACCCTTTCACTCTTACAGATACTCGTCTGTCACAAATCACTCCTGAGACTATTCTCCACCCACTCCATCCTGCCTGTACTCTCATCTTCACCACACTTCCACACTCACCGTTACTCTGAACTACTGACGCCAAGTATTTAAACTCATCCACCTTCTCCACCTCTACTCCTTGCATCCTCACCATTCCTCTGTCCTCCCTCTCATTCACACACATATATTCTTCCTTAGTCCTGCTCAGCTTCATTCCTCTTCTCTCTAGAGCATATCTATACCTGATATGTACTAAATTTGTAAGCAAAAATCCAGTGTATGGTAAATAACTGTAATGTACCTCAATTTTTGTAAAATGTCTCTTACTGTAAATAATATTGTGATTGTGGAGCTTTTCTCCCCCGGGCATCTACTGAAAATGGACATGTATCCAGTTGGACTAGCCTGGTCAACAAATGTAAAATAAAATAAAAAAGTAAATTCAGTAGTTAATTGAATGAATTAAGAATGTTAATGCTTGAATTAACATCTAAATACAACTGTGGTTACTTCAGTTAAATTAAATGTCGCCAAGAAAATGTTGCAGGTTAAACTGATTTGTACATCATCAGTTGAGGATCATTTATTATGTTAAGAAAAAAGAAATTTGTTTAAGACATACCAAACTAGTCTTGTTGCGTGGGTGATCACTGTTTAATTTGACGCAGAGATGTTGCGCATAACATTGTAAAATTCTGTAGTTTTTATTATGTATTTACTTTGTTTGTAGGCTTATCCTCTAGATGTGACCAAGCTTATTTATTGTTCTAGAACTGTCCCAGAGATTGAAAAGGTAAGCAAATCTTGAATGTATGTTAATATTTTCCATTTGTTTACCCTGTACTGAACTTCATTTGTCTTTGCCTTACAGCCCACTATCTTTTCCTCTTCAGTTACCTCTTTTTTCCTGCATTTTTTTATTTTTTGCTGTTCTGGTTAATTGCCATAATTAACGTTTTAGTGGTGAACTCATGTCATATTACGCTTATATAGAATCTGTAATTTTGTTTCTTTTTTTTTTGCCCTGGTCTTAAGTGTATTTTGTAAAATATAATTTTTATTTTGCCTCTGGCCTGTAATAGTTTTAGATTGGTTAGTGAAATAAATAAACCAGATGTTTGTAACGATACTGAAAAAACTGCCAAATTTATTATTTTACCCTTCGGAATAAAGGTCACGATTTTATGATGGTCTGATAAATGTGGTTTATTATGTAATATTGTTTGTGTAGTGAGCAGCAAAGTGCAAGAATGTTAGCAACATACAGTGGAGGTGACTTTCTCTAAAATGTCTATTTTTGTATCTCTGCAAGGTCTTATCAAAATGTTTTAGTTTTGCACATCTTTGTTAGTGTTTTGACCTGAAGGTTATTTAGCAGAGCTCATTTATATCCTTCAGTAAAACTGTATATACCAAAGCTATATGTAAATTTTGAGCCTATGGATCATATGAGGTTACTAGGCTAATGGCCCTGGGGCCCCTTACAAGCCTAGCCAAGAGTTTATCCCCAAAAATAAAACCTCAATCAGCACCTGTTGCCCCTGTCAGTGAGGGACTTAGGTGGGACCCCTGGAACAAATTTGTGGTTTCCCATCCACTCATCAAGTTTGTGCTTGAAGAGGGTCAGCGACATACTTTGTTTGATGTGTATGTGGAGTCTATTCAAGCGGTGGGGCAGCCTCTGGGACACAAACCTGTCTCTCCAGCAGGTTTTGTTAATGTCGCATATTAGATTTAGGCCTTTTGATTGGGTAATGTGCGAGGAGTTAGACTTATGGATATGGAGTATCTCTAGTAGGGCAGGGTCCAAGACTGCCTTGTAGGTGAGACACAGATGACCTCTGAGCAATCTGTACAATACCGCATAGAATGATAGTGATTTGAGCAAGTCCTCATAGGACAGGTGTTGGACGCCAAGGATTCTCTTTGGGAGGTATTTCTGTGGCCTTTCCAGTTGGTGCAGATATATGGAGAGGTGCATACTAAACGGGACATTGTACTAAATTATCCGCCTAATGAGGGAGGAGTACAGAGAGGTAATGACCTCATTTTTTCTGGATGCAATCCCTTTACTTATGAGATGAACCAAGTAAAAGGCTTTTCTGACCATTGACACTACATGATGGTCGAATGTGAGATTGTTGTCTACCTGTGTACCCAGGTCTCTCACCTCAACTTGTGTGCTTAGGGGGTTACCGTTGATGTGGTAAACAGTAGAGACGATGTTTTTGCTGAATGGAATGATAATACATTTTTTTGTATTTAACTTAAGGCCATCACTTTGGCACCAGTCATTTGTTGCTGTGAGATCCTCTTGTAGTATGTTAACATAATTTTGGTTGTCATTGACACACCCAACTTAGTCGTCCACAAACGTGGTCAGCCACAGGCCTTTTGTCTTTACATGGACCTATGAGAAGTAGATACCAAACAGTATGGGTCCCAGGACAGATCCCTGGGGTACACCACTACTGACAGTTCTGCTGTCGGAGGTGGAGGCACCTGATTTGACCTTGTGGGTCCTATCGGAGAGCCAGTTGGCCACCCGCCTGATGAGATGGGGATTTACACCAAGTTGTGTTAGCTTTTCGATGATGCCCGAGTGGGAGATTGTGTCATTGGTCATGTCAAGTTAAGCTGTATGCACTGATTTTCCCTTATCTAGGGCCTTGGTGACAATCTCAAAAAAGTCTGCCAGGTTCAACAGGCAAGATCTGTCCTTGACAAATCCGAACTGGGTGGGATCAAGTGCTTAGAGATTGCCCATGTCCTTGTTTATGAGGTCCATAGTAATACGCTCCATGGCCTTACAGATCAGACTTGTCAGGCTAATGGGGCATTAGTTTCCAAGGTCAGTAATGGCATCACTTTGTGGAAGGGGATGACATCAAGGAGAATACTGTATTTATGTAGGATTTGTTCTGACAAAACTGTTTATGTGAGACCTGATCTTACAATGCCTCCTGAAATCTATGAACTGAGATTAGCTTCTATAATTACTTTATAAATGTATTAATATAAGATGCAAAAAGATATAATGGTTACTAGAACTAATATAGCAACTGTAAAATAAGTTATTTCTGTCTGGTAAATAAACTTGCAATTTTAATTTTGACCACTAGGTGTCACTTGAACAATCATGACATGTAAATTGTGCTGAAAGTCTGGGTTTGAGTCTCTGAATTTTATTATTTAATTTGACTGGCCAATTTTTTAATGTGTTTTATAGCTGGTATTATATATCGTATGTGACAAGTTCTGTACTATTTTGGTGGTAGTCATTTATAAAACACTCTTTACCCACATAAAATATCTGTCTTGATTCCAAGATGGCGGATAGACTGTAAACACCCTCTCTCTGCAGCTCCACACCTTTCCTTTTAGAACTACAATTGTAACCATTACTGGACAGATAAAATTGGCTCCAGACGCACTGCAAGCAAATTTGAAGCAATTCTAATGCTTAAGAAGAAAGTGTAAGCAAAAATTTGAGTGCAATTCTATTCCCAAAAAACTCAGGTCTGCTGGAAGCAAGTCTGCAGTTCAGAACATGTGTATCCAGGCCTGTAACTCCATATTTCAAGAACTCTGTTCAACTACAGAGCACTCTGAAATGGCTAACATTTCCAAACAAATGAACTCTCAAGTAAAATCAAAATTCTCACAGATCACTTCACCAGAGAAAGAAGTGATTGCAAAAAGACAGAAAACATTGAAAACCTAAAGACTGAGACAACATGCAATATAGACTAACTGAAGACAGCCCTTTTTCCAATCCAGTCTGCAGTCCAAAACTTCTCAGACCAGCTATCTTGCTTTGGCACCACTCTTGACCATATTGCTTCAAGACTGGATTTATGTGAGGCTAAGTTAGTAGCAAACGAAATTAAGATACAAGAACTACAAAAACAATTAAAGGTTAAGGATGCAGCTATTGAAGAAATAAATCAAAAGCTAATTGATCTCTAAGTACGGAGCAGAAGGAACAATGTACTTATAAGTGGAGTTCCTGAAGTGTATAGCTTCATAGGTGTGTACTAGGCTAGCGGCCCATGAGCCTATATAAGCCCACCCCAAAAAGATTCCCTGGCATCGTGCTTCCTGACATTAGTCCCCAGTGCCCCTATCAAGTAAGGCCACTGAAGTGATCCCCAGGGTTAACTTTCTATTGCCCATCCATTCGTCAAGATTTCTCTTGACAAGGGCCAGTGAAGTTCTCTCCTTGACATGGATGGGAAGTTTGTTCCAGAGTATGGGGAATCTCTGGGTTAGGAACCTGTCCTCCAGCATGTCCTGTTTATTGTGATAATGAGGTTGAGGTCCCTGGAGCGGGTGACACAGAGGGATTGGGATTTCTTTAGATGTAGCATATCTAACAGCTGTGGGTCAGACATGGCTGTGTAGGTGAAGCAGAGATTGCCTTTAAGCAAGTGATATGAAACAGAGTATAGTTGGAGTTTTTTGAGTCTGTCCATATAAGACCTGTGTTTAAGGCCTGAGATCCTCTTAGTGAGGTATTGTTGTGCCCTTTCCAATTATTGTAGGTGTCTATTGAGGTACATACCAAATGGGGCATTGTAGTCTATAATAGGTCTAATGAGGGATGAGTAGAGAGGGATTATGATTCTGGAGGAAAAACATTTTGTAATGAGATGTGCCACATAGAAGGATTTTCTGACCACAGTAGCAATGGGGTTATCAAAGGAGAGGTTCCTGTCAGCCTGCCCCCCCAGATCTCTTATCACACCTTCAGTGTTTAGTGGACTACCACCAATGTGGTAGTTCATGGGTACTGAGTTTTTCCCAAAGGGAATGACAATGCACTTTTTGTCATTGAGCTTTAGGCCATGGTTCTGGCACCAATCATTTGTCTCAGTGAGGCCTTTTTGTAGAATGTCTAAATCGGTTGGTGAATCAATAATGGCTCCCAGTTTGCAATCATTGGCGAACTTGGTCAGCCATAGTCCATTTGTATTGGCTTGAACTTCATAGAAGTAGATGCCAAACAGGAGAGGACCTAGGACTGATTCCTGTGGAACTCCACTTGCAACAGGTCGGTAGTCAGATTTGGAGTCCGCTATTTTGACAATGTGGGTTCTATCAGTGAGCCAGTTAGCAACCGATCTTATGACATAGCGGTTTATGCCTAGTTTAGTGAGTCTATCCGTGATTCATGTGTAAGGGATGATGTCAAAGGGCTTGGCAAGATCGAGGTAGGCTGTGTGAACTACCTTGCCTTCATCCACAGCTCTGGTGACGGACTCAAAGAAGTCTGTCAGGTTGAGCAGGCATGATCTATCTTTCATAAACCTAAACTGCGTGGGGTTCAGAGTTTGGAAATTCCCTATGCCCCTATTTATAAGGTCCGTGATGATGCGTTCCATAGTCTTACATATCAGACTCAGGCTAATGGGGTGGTATTTCCCAGGGTCAGTAGTCACCCCCCCCGGGGAGTGGGATGACTGTAGCAGTACGCCATTCTGAAGGGACAAAGTCTGAACTGAGGCTGTGATTGAACAGGGCACTCTGGTGTGGTGCCAGTTCATTTAGTATCCCTGGCTGTTTTCTACATGAATTACAATCAGGTCCCATGGAAGCTGTATTCTTGGCTTTGGACAGTGCAGTTTTTACCTGTGCAGCCGTGATATTAGGGACTTGGTATTCCTCAGGTAATGTGATTGGCCCTTGAGGGGGTGAAAGGGGGGTAAAGTTCGCACTGATCCTGTCTGCCAATATATTGGCAATATCAGTTGGCTCTATGTATGTGTTGCCATTGTGCTGTACCTCAGAGCAGATCTGTGTATTGTCCTGTAAATTCTTGACATGACTATAGAATGCCTTGTGGTTGTCCTTAGTATCTGCAGCAGTTTTGTTTTTCTAGCTAGCTTTAGAGGATGTGATGAGGGATCTCCGTTTTTTTGCTGAGTTTAGCAAGGGAATTTTTCCAGTCTTGTGACTTCACCCTTTTTTTGCAACAGTTTCTTCCTTCTATTGTAGAGCCTGTTTATGGCAGGGATCCACCAGATTGGCTTCCTTTTTCTGGAGGAGAGCGTCTTGGTTCTGTTTGGTATGGCCCATTCCATGCACTTGTGTATGTGCTCGTACAGTACAGTAAAGCTAGAGAAATTTTTCACGGGGGTTTCCTTTACAGGGGGTGAGGGTGGTATATGGATATCCATTGTTATTAGCTTCTGGTCAGATCTGACCAGGGAGGAGTTGATTTCTGGTGTAGAGCAACGGTTACCCATGTTAGTAATGACCAGGTCAGGGATGTTTCTTCCCCTGGTGGTGGTAAGAATGAGTTGGTCCAGGGCGTTTGAAATAATGAATTCCAGAAAACATTGAGCAAGTGCATTGGTACATGAGTAACTTTCCCAGTCAATGGAGGGATAGTTAAAGTCTCCCAGTATAAGGGTATTGGGTTGTACCTTAATATTTTCCAGTGTGTTTAGGAATGTGGAGTGGGAGTCTTGGGACATGGTGGGGAATATGTAGCAGGCTACAACCTGGACTGCAGTTTTACCCAGTGTTAGTTGTACATGAAGTATTTCAGATGTGTTATGTTGGGCTGCAAGTCTGGAGGTGTGCATATCCTTTATGAATATGGAGGCACCAGCACCTTTAGGGCTTTGGTCCAGGTTTAGCAGCCGAAAGGTGTGGTATGAATTATATCTTGGTAGTGCTGGGGTGCTCTCTAGAGCCTTGAACCAGGTCTCTTTTTCTGCACAGATGTCGATGTTGTCCATTTTAAGGAGTCCTTTGAGCGAGTGCTTTTTGAGATTTAGACTTCTAGTGCTGAGTGGCATAAGCCTCAGACTATGTTTGCTTGTATCTGTTACTGTGGTCATTTTGTCTTTAGGACATTGCCTTAAACAGGCACTATAGGAGTGGCAAAAGCCTTGTCCAGTATCCGGAATCCCAGGGGTGACAGGTGCAGACCATCTCTGGCAAAGCATCGAGGTCTGTCGATCATGTCATCCCAGACAGACAGATACTGGATCCCCTTAGAATGACACCAGAAACTTAGCCAATTGTTGAAGTCAGTCATTTTCTGCTTGTACTATGGTATCATTCTGGGTGATGGTAGGATGCTATTCAGGGCTAGGATCATACCTGCCTGGGCTACATGATCCGAGAGCTCTTCCATGTCTCTTTTCATGTAGTCCAGGGAGGTACGACTCAAGTCATTCACACCAACATGAATAATGACAGAGTCATATTTGTACCTGTTGTTGAGTGAGCTAAGTGGATGCTTAATGTGGCAGATCCTGACACCCAAGAGGCAGCTGACTGTAACCTTCTCCTTATTCAACCTAGTGAGTGGGACATCAGTGTGTCTTACTATTGAGTCACCTATGACTAGTGTAATGGGTAAGCTGTTTTGCCTTAGGGGCTCTGGTTGAGTGGCATACTGTTTATGTGAGCTATGTGTCTCATGGTTTGTGTTGAGATGTGATGGTTGCTCGCATTTCTGCCTCTGAGGTCTCTGTTGTTTGAGCAGATTTTTGAAAGCCTCCGCGAATGTGGGTGTGTGTTTAGTGATCCTGTGTGAGGGTTGTGGTGGTGTATGTTGTGGAGGGCTATGTGTTCCATGTGGTGTGGTGCGGGTGTTTGCCTTCTCCTCTTGACTGGCTAATCTGGTCTTGGCTGGAGATTGCTTGGCTTCGAATTTGGCAACATATGTGCATCTCTCACAAGTCGTAGTGTTGGGAAATTAAAAGGAGAGGGTTGTCTGTGTACATGCGGCAGTTGCTACATTGTCTCATGATACCCAGGTTCACCAGGTTAACAGGAGAAAATGCAGGGAACTGTCCTTTAGACATGCCTGGATAGGTGCTCAATTAAGTACTGAAGCTGTTTTGTACTTTCCTATATGCTTAGTGGCTCTGTGCGTCACACAAACCCACACAAACACAGGTTTTTAAGGTAGAAAGTTAAAAGGGATGGAAAGCAGCCAAAAACGGCCAATACAGTACGGTTTCAGAGTTGGAAACCACTCATCTAGGGATAGATAGGCTGCTCAGTGCTTACCACTCCCACTGATAAGCAGAAAGACGTCCCTCTATCACAGCAAGGTCTGGACAACTCAAACTCAAAATACAGTCAAAGATCAATCAAAGATACAAGATGCACTGAAACAGATATTCTATGCCCTTGTGGATGACAAAAGTCTTGCTAAAGAAATAGTGATAGAGACAGCCCATAGAGCGCTCCATAAATCTCAAAATACTGACAACCGTAGGCAAATTTATGCCAAACTGCTGAATTATTACCATGTTCAGAAAATAATGGATGCAGCCAAATCCGAGAGATAGATCATGTGGAATGACTATAAAATCACATTTGCACAAGATCTTCCACTTCAAATAAAACTTAAAAGACAAATGCTCACTCCTTACTTTGCTTTTCTGATTCATAAAAAACATCAAATTCCAAATGAAATACCCTAATACTTTGTGCTTCCAATATAAAGAAAATAAATACAGTATCAACTCACCTAGTGAAGCCAAAACAGGTTTTATGAGCCTTTAATGAACTGCCACAGTTAATGTAAATGTGTTGACTCATGGCATGCTCTAATACAGTCTCTTTAGCAACTTCCAGTTTTTTTGGTTGTTATGACACTTGTGAGTTGGATGCTATAAATATTAAAAGAAAAATTAACAACCTTGACAGGGAAAAAGTAAACAGCTGCAGATATCTAGGTGCCTGAGGTGCTTTAGTCCTGTTTGGGATTTCCCATTAAGAAGCTGCAAAAGGAAAAAGGGGAGGGCTGTACTGCACAAGTTTATTTTTCCTTCAGGACTGAATTGGCAGCAACACCACCTCCCTTGTTTACTTCCTCCTTCCTTAAAGGGACATTCCCAGTGTTTAAAATTTGGGTCCACATTACAGCTAACCAAAGCAACGCCCACTTTAGCCATGTTACTCACATTCCCACCCACAGTATCACTTTTCTTTTAAATATCCTATGCCTCTTCAATTGCAGTCTTGTTTTAACTCCCAGTGTCAACTACCTTTGGATTTGCATTCCTATACCATGTGAGTCAGACTGACATTTCAAAATTAAAGGGGCAATCGCAATATTAAAAAATTCTGACCTTATTAAAACCAAGTAAAGTAACAATGCACGTTCCTTATGTCATGAGATTCCAGTCTTGTTTAAGTCCCTGTAAGAGCTATGCTTTATCTTTGTCTTCATAATTTTCAGTTAAGGCTTGCAGATAATGGGACGTCCAAACTTGTTATTTACTAACTTACTCTCATTTACACATGCTAATCCCTTTTCAGGTAAAACTGCAAAAATCTAAAATGTTAGTCATTGTGCTCGTACAGTCTACTGCCGGTAATGCAATATCGTAGTTGTGGTAATGCTTTTTTCATTTTTTTTTTCATACAAGCATGCAAAACTGTGTAGTAAGTTAATTAATGTCACTGTTGAATAATAAATCTACTACTAATATCAAATATAATTTACTGAATGAACTTTCCTGAAAAAAGAGTATTGATAACATTGTGGGAATGAATAAACATCTCCACCTAGTTCTTTTTCTAAAAAGGAAGCTGCAAGGTCAGACAATTTGATGAATGCCTGCTGAACATAGAATTCTGGCCTAAAATATGCAATTTTTTTTTTAGTTGTATTCTGCATTGGAATTAATGAAGAACAAAAAATAAGCTATATTGTAGCATACATTTGTATTTTATGAGGCTGTTTGTGAAATCCATCCCACATGAGAATGTGATTTTTCCTTTGCTTTCTGTAATGATTGTTCATCTATTATCTATGTAAAAGCACATCATTGCTTGCTGTCAGCAGCAAAGTCATTTGACTGAAAGTTTATTTTGCTGATGTTCTTCATGTTTCACTGTTGCAGTCATTACATTTGGGTAATCCTGCTGGCAGGTTGCCCTCAGTCAGCCTGAATTCCAAAGTCCTGGGTCCTGCATCGGCTGCTGTCGCCCCTTCCCTGACTTCAGGTCGTCAGGGGTATAAAAGATGTGGCCGACGCCATTTTCTCTAGTCTTTCTTGCTGCGCGGTGCCCGAATCAGAAGCAGTTCGTGTTCGAGTTTCAGATCCGAAGTCTTCTATAAAGCTAAGTATCCCGTTGGGCAAACTTTTTTTTTGCTCCAGACCGATGTCAGAAAAAGTTAATAATTGTATTTCTTGTGGGAAGCAAATACCTCATAAGGATTTTCATTCTTACTGTATTCCTTGCCTAGGCCCTGATCACAATGTTTCTGGTTGTCGGTTTTGTGCTAGATTTAACCAACGCACTATATTAAGCGTCGGTATGATTTTGCTTTAAACTATTTTGGACGCCAGTTTAATTATCCAGAAATGTCGTCAGATAGCCATCCGACTACCGGAGTTCACAAAAAAATGCAAAGAAAGGGAAAGAGATAGACAACCGAGGCCCAAAACCGACGACAAAGCTTCTCCTAAGCCAGTTGCCAGTTCGCCGGTCCTCAGTGAGGTGCTTTCGCAGCCCCTGACGCCCGCTACTTTAGAGTCGCAGGCTGCTACCGACTCCCATGTGGAGTCTGCCATGCTGCTGGAAACTCAGGGTATTGGAGCCTCAGATATCATCCCTTCAGATGGGTCCGGAGCCACTGAGCAGGCACCGGCTTCTGAGGGTGTATTCAGACCTAAACCTCTTTACATCAAACAGACTTCAGCTTCAAAGGCAAAGACTAAAACAGCTTCCAAAGCAAAGAAACAAACGCAAGAGCCGCGTGGTTAGGCCTCTATGCCCAAAAAACAGATGCTCAAAATGGCAGAAGACTTTACCTTGATCAGGGGTTCCCATTCCCCCTCCTGATAAGAGGCCTAGGCAAGAGGACTGACTATGAATCTTCATATCAGGTTTCCATTTCTTCTGATTCCTCTTTTGATCAGGAATAATCTCTTGGATTCTGATGCTGAAGAATCTATTCCTTCAGCTTCTCCTTCAGAGGACTATTCTTTTGGGGAAACCTTACATACCATGAGGGAGCGTTTCCAACTGGGAGAGCCAAGATTTTTCAGAATCTAAAAAGAGGCTCAGGGATTTCCTTTTACTACCTCAACACAAGCCACTAGCCATCCCACCTGTGTTAGACATTGTAGATGTGTTTTCAGGGTCTAGTCTTACCCCTGACTCCTTACCTCCAGCTCCTGTTAAGCCTGACAGGTATTACAGGGATGTTCATCGTGTTACCCTGCTGCAGTCATCACACTTGGGTTATCCTGCCGTCAGGCGGTCCCGCAGTCGGCCGGTATTCCAAAGTCTTGGTCCGGCGTCGGTTGCTGTCGCTTCTTCCCTGACGTCAGTGCGCCAGGGGTATAAATAATGCATCCGACGCCATCTTCTTCAGTCTTTCTTGCCGCGCGGTGCCCAAAGCAGAAGCAGTTCGCAAGTGCCGGTCGGCCGACTCCTGAGATTTTCGAACTCGAATTTCAGACCGAAGTCTTCAATAAAGCTAAGTACCCGTTGAAACTTTTCTTGCCTCAGACCGATGTCAGAAAAAGTTAACAATTGTATTTCTTGTGGGAAGCAAATACCTCATAAGGATTTTCATTCTTACAGCATACCTTGCCTAGGCCCAGACCACGATGTCACTAGTTGTCGTTTCTGTGCTAGGTTCAATAAGCGTACTATAAAAAGACGCTTTGATTTCGCACGACACTACTTCGGTAGAAAATTTAACTACACTATGCCGTCGGAGCAACCGACTACCGGCGTGCACAAAAAACGCAAGGATAAGGACAGACCGCCTAGACCCAGACCAGACTCCGAGGCCTCGGCTGGTCCAGTCTCCGGTTCACCGGTCTTCAATGAGGCTCCGACACAGCCCCTGACTACTGCAGATCTGGAACCCGAGACCGCTTCGGAACTTATCTCGGAAAGTACCAGGCCGACACCGCCTTTTTGTTCAGCCCCTACCGACGACACTGCTGAAAAAGATGTCGGTGCTGCAGAAACTCCTTCGGTTTCTGAAGGCGTTTTCAGACCGACGACGCTCACCTTTAAAACGTATCCTAAGACGAAGACTCCTATTAAATCTAAAAAGACTGCACTTTAGTCCCCTGTTCAAGGCCCCATGCCTAAGAAACAGATGCTCAAAATGGCTGAAGATTTGATCTCTTTAATCAGGGGTTCCCAACCCCCTCCTGACAAAAGGCCTAGACAAGAGGAAGATTATGCATCCTCTGAACAAGTGTCTGTTTCCCCAGGCTCCTCCGAGGACCAAGATTACTCCTTCTCCCCTTATGAAGATTCTGATGCTGAGGGTTCCATTCCCTCAGCTTCTCCCCCTGAAGACTACTCCTTTGGGGAAACTTTACACACTATGAGGGAACATTTTCACTGGGAAGGTCAGGACTACTCTGACTCTAAGAAAAGGCTCAGAGAGTTTCTTTTACTCCCCCAGCACAGACCACTTGCCATCCCCCCAGTTTTAGACATTGTGGATGATGTTTACTTAGAATCCAGTTTGAACCCAGACTCTCTGCCTCCTGCTCCGGCCAAACCTGACAGATACTATAGAGTGCCCGATTCCCACAAATTTATTTACAAAAGTCCTGCTGCTAATCCAGAGACCATCTCCTAGGGTCCCAAAGGGGCTAAGGCCTCTATGGCTAAAAATCCTGTACCCTCTGAAAGGGACTCCAGTGCACTAGACAGGTGGGGGAAAAAGGTTTACACCTCAGCCACTTTAGCTATGAGGGCACTAAATTGCTAGTTTCACATGCTAAAATATCAGCAATTTCTAATGTCTCAGTTAAAACAAAAAATGAGCACTCTCCCTCAACAGTCTGAATTGAAAGAAATGCAAGATCTGTTGCATACAACTGAACAGGTGGGCAAACATACTTTACAATGTGGGTTTGATTCTTTGGAGGCTTCCTGCAGAGCAGCTATCACTGGGTCTGTTATACGTAGGCATGCTTGGTTAAAGGAACAAACTCTGCCTGATCATGTTAAAGCAAAGCTTCTAGATGCTCCCTTACAGCAGGATGTTCTTTTTGGAGTTAAAGCAGAGGAAGTCTTAAAGAAAATGGAGGATAAGGCAAAATCTATGCAGACAGTCAAAGATTTCCTACAGGTACAACCCCCTCGCTTCAGCAGAAATTGGCCAACAAAAAATTGGTCCTTTCCAGCTACTGACAGGCCACAGAGGGGTAAATACAGACGTCCGAGAGGCAGAGGACAACCACAAGCCCAGTACAAACCTAGATAATGGGGCACTGCAGCACAGAAGGGAGGAGAAGACAGGTCACAAACTTCCAGAAGGCAAACTCAATGACTTGCATCTCATCCGGCCAAGCAACACTCTCTTGGCAGCCCCCTTGGGAGGAAAACTCACACTTTTTTCAGACAACTGGCACATTGTCACAAAGGACAAATGGGTCCTAGACATAATTTCACGAGGATACAGATTCTATTTTCACACCTTGCCAACGAAAAGAGGAATGCCAAACCTGCCACAAAATCAATGGGCAGAGAGGCACAAAAACAAATTACAGCTCTCATGGACATGAGAGCCATTCAACTGGTTACCTACACGAGAGCAAGGCCAAGGATTTTACTCAAGACTCTTTCTAGTTCCCAGAAAGGACAATGCCTGGAGACCAATTCTGGACCTTTCAATTCTAAACACCTTCCTACAAGTACCCAAATTCAAGATGCTAACACTACAGCAGCTTCTTCCCATGTTGGGCAAGAAAGCATGGCTAGTAACGTTGGACCTCAAGGAGGCATACCTGCATGTCCCTATCAGACAAAGTTGCAGAAGATACCTCAGTTTCTTTGCAGGTTCAACCCATTACCAATTCTCTGCACTGCCCTTTGGCTTATCTACTGCGCCCAGAGTCTTCACAAAATGCCTGGCACCAGTAATTGCATACTGCAAACAAAGAGGAATTCAAATATACCCATACCTGGACGACTGCCTCATCCAAGCAGAAAGCAAGGACATCCTCTTACAACATCTGGCTTTTGTAAAACATCTTCTAAGTTGCCTGGGGTACACAGTAAACGAAAATAAATCAAAACTAGTACCCTCACAAAATATGACATTCCTGGGTGCCAGCTTGAATACAACGGCCCAGAAGGCTTATCTGATGCCAGACAAACAACTACAACTGACTCAATACTTCAAAACAATGGCAACAAAGACCCAACTACCTGCAAGAAAAATTCTGCAGGCCTTGGGCTTCATGGCATCTTGCATACTACTAATACCATTTGCAAAGCTGCATATGAGGAAATTACAGTGGTACCTAAAAAGCGTATGGTCTCAACACAGCCACAGCTTGGACACTATGATATCTCTCATTCCCTGCCTACAACAGGAGTTTCTGTGGTGGTCACTGGCATATCACCTCAACAAGGGTCAGCCTTTCACCTTGCCCCCAGCCAGGCAAACTATGACAACAGATGCATCGGACTACGCCTGGGGGGCACACATGGTAGGACAGTGCGTTCAAGGTGTATGGTCTGCAGATCAAAGGAATCTACACATCAATCAAAAAGAGATGCTAGCTGTACAGAATGCTCTGACAGCCTTCAAGAATCTATTACATCCAGGACAACTTACAATAAGGACGGACAACACCACATTAATGTGGTACATAAACAAACAAGGGGGTACACACTCCTACCCTCTATGCAGGCAAGCAGTGAATTTGTGGAACACAGCTCTGGCTTACCAAGTTCACGTACAAGCTCAATTCCTGCCAGGACAAAAGAACACATTGGCAGACGACCTCAGCAGAAACATCATGGATCCCCACGAGTGGAAACTGGATCCACAAGTATTTGCAATGATAACTCAAAAATGGGGCCTTCCAGACATAGACCTGTTTGCCAGTCCTCAAAACTATCAACTAACAAAATTTTGTACAAGGACACTTCACCATCAAGCTTGGAAAGTGGACGCACTCTCATTCAGCTGGAAAAACCTGACAGTATATGCCTTCCCTCCATTGCCTCTCCTCACAAAGGTGCTTCTGAAAGTCAGAAAGGAGAGACCACGACTGATACTCATAGCCCCAGACTGGCCACGCCAGCACTGGTACCCACTATTGAGGAATATGGCCCAGGGCCCACCTTGGATTTTACAGCAAACAGCCCATTTGCTCACACAGCAAAGCAATCAGATTCTTCACAGCCAGCTAAAAACCTTAAATCTGGCTGCATGGCAAATCATCTAAACATCCAGCCAGCTCCTCTTTCCCAAGCAGTTATGGATGTTATTCTGGAAGCTAGGAGGGCCAGCACTAGGAAGGCCTATGCAGACAAATGGAAAAGGTTTTTTGCTTGGAACCAAACTAAAGGCCAAAACACACTTCAGCCTCACCTACCTCAGATTCTACAGTATTTAACTGAGATGTTGCAGAAAGGACTTTCTTTTTCTTCCATTAAAATCCATGCATCAGCTATTTCTGCCCACTGCAACACAGAACCACCCTTATTTTCTCATCCACTTCTAAGGCAGTTCCTCAGAGGGGCAAAAAACATTAGGCCTCCCAGGAGAGCACCTACACCAACATGGGACCTCAATTTTGTTCTGGAAAAACTTACGCTACCTCCCTTTGAACCAGCTTTCTCTGCAGATCTACAGTTCCTATCATGGAAGACTGCCCTGCTGCTAGCAATAACTTCAGCTAGAAGAGTCTCAGAGCTGCAGGCACTTATGGCAGTGGAACCTTTCCTCATTTTTCATCAAGACAGAATTTCTCTACGAACTAATCCTTCCTTCATGCCTAAGGTGGTTTCCAGTGTGTCTTTAAATCAAACCATTCACTTACCCACCTTCTTCCCAAACCCACAGAACAAAGGAGAAAGACTCCTGCATTCCTTGGACATTCACAGGCAACTTCGCTACTACTTGGATAAAACTAAGGCTTTCAGAAAATCTGACCAGCTCTTTGTATCCTATGCTACAGCTTCACAAGGGAAGGCTATATCAAAACAAACCATTTCCAAATGGATAGGACATTGCATTCGTTTTTGCTATACCCATTATGGAAAACCAGTTCCTGCTACCATTAGGCCCCACTCTACCAGGGCAACAGCTACATCAACAGCCTTCCTCAGGGGGGTGCCAACCAAGGAGATTTTGGAAGCTGCAACTTCAGTACACACCTTTACCAAACACTATCACTTACCACTTTACTCTAAGACTAGGGCTGGCTTCGCCATTGCAGTTCTGCAGGGCCTTCTAGCCTCCTCTAACCCTCTGTAACTCCTCCGCCCATCCATAGCTTTGGGATTCTACCCAAGTGTGATGACTGCAGCAGGGTAACACGATGAACATAGTACAGTTTTGTACCTACCATAAATGTACATGTTTGAGTGTACACCCTGCTGCAGTCCAGGTTACCCTCTGATCTAACTGGCTAAAACTATACTATACCTTCCTGATGTATTTGCTTATAGCTGGAGGGATTTTGTGTTTGTTCAAAAAAAATTACTTTATTTGGTACTAATTACTGACCACCTTTTTGGGGGCACCTGACATCTGGGGCAAGAAAAACTGAAGAAGATGGCGTTGGATGCATTATTTATACCCCTGGCGCACTGACGTCAGGGAAGAAGCGACAGCAACTGACGCCAGACATGAACTTTGGAATTCCGGCCGACTGCGGGACCGCCTGATGGCAGGATAACCCAAGTGTGATGACTGCAGCAGGGTGTACACTCGAACATCTACATTTATGGTAGGTACAAAACTGTACTTTCCTGACTCTCATAAATTCTTTTTAAAAACCCTTTTGCAGACCCAGAAACTATTTCTCAGGGTCCCAAAGGAGTTGAGGTTTCCACTGCAAAAACCCTACCCCCTCTGACAGAGATTCCAGGGCACTGGATAGATGGGGAAAAAAGGTTTACACATCTGCTACCTTGGCTATAAGGGCCTTAAACTGTCAGTTTCATATGCTCAAATATCAGCAACATGTCATGGCATTGCTTAAACAGAAAATGTTGTTAAACTCTGAATGTGCAGAAAACAAGGAAATGCAGGATTTATTGCATGCAGCTGAACAAGTTGGAAAGCATCCTTTGCAATGTGGTTTTGATTCTTTAGAGGCCTCCTGCAGGGCTGCAGTTACAGGTTCTGTAATTAGGAGGCATGCTTGGTTAAAGGAACAAAATCTGTCTGATCATGTTAAACTTAAATTATTCGATGCACCTTTGCAGCATGAAACTTTGGTGTTAAGGCAGAAGAGGTGTTAAAGAAAATAGAGGACAAAGCTAAATCTATGCAAACGTTCAAAGATTTTTTACAAGTACAGCCACCTAGGTTTAGTAGACACTGGCCAACAAAGAATTGGTCCTTTCCTGTGTCAGACAGCCCTCAAAGGAGCAGAACCAGACGCCCTAGAGGCAGATCCCAGGCGCAAGGTTCATTGCGCTCAAAACAGTGGGGGGCTTCTACCTCCAAAGTTGGAGAAGACAAATCACAACCATTCAGGAAACAGTCCCAATGACTTCCCCCTGCCTACACCAAGCACCTATCTCCTGGCAGCACCCTTAGGGGGAAAATTAGCACTTTTTTCTCAAAATTGGCACATTATAACCCAAGACAAGTGGGTCTTAAATATCGTGTCACAAGGCTACAAGTTCCATTTCCATACCCTGCCAAAGGCAAATGGCTGGCCAGATCTACCAAAAAATCAATGGGCAGAGGCACAAAAACAAGTCTTGTCCCTCATGGACATGGGGGCCATTCAACTAGTACCAGTGCAAGAGCAGGGACAAGGATTTTACTCGACTGTTCTTGGTACCTAGAAAGGACAAGGCCTGGAGGCCAATACTGGACCTATCTATTTTGAGCACATTCCTGGATATACCAAAATTCAGGATGTTGACTTTGCAGCAGCTTCTGCCCATGTTGGGCAAGAATGCTTGGCTTGTGACTTTAGACCTAAAAGAGACATACCTGCATGTCCCAATCAGACAAATATGCAGAAGATACCTCAGATTCAAGGCTGGCTCAATGCATTACCAATTCTCTGCACTTATCTACTGCGCCCAGGGTCTTTACAAAGTGCCTGGCACCAGTAATTGCATTCTGCAGGCAAAGAGGACTACAAATATATCCTTACTTGGACGACTGTCTAATTCAAGCAGAGAACAAGGACATTCTTCTAGAGCATCTGGCGTTTGTGAAAGACTTCTAACAATCCTAGGGTACACAGTCAACGAAAAGAAATCAAAACTAGTACCCTCTCAACAGATAATATTCCTGGGTGCAAGCTTAAATACAACTGCCCAGATGGCTTATCTCACGCCAGACAAACAAAGGGAACTGACAACCTATTTCAAAATGTTGGCAACAAAGGCCCAGTTATCTGCAAGAGAAATTCTGCAGGCTCTGGGCTTCATGGCATCCTGCATCCTACTAATTCCATATGCAAGACTGCATATGAGGAAACTTCAATGGTGCTAAAAAGTGTTTGGACTCAACATTGCCACAGCCTGGAAACAATGATTACTCTCATTCCCTGCCTACAACAGGAGTTTCAGTGGTGTGCAAAGGCTTGTCACCAAAACAAGGGACAGCCATTCACATTACCCCCAGCCAGGCAAACACTAACAACGGATGCATCAGATTATGCCTGGGGGGCCCACATGGCAGGAAGATGCATTCAAGGCACATGGACCTCAAACCAAATGCATCTACATATCAATCAAAAAGAGATGCTAGCAGTTCAAAATGCCCTGACAGCCTTCAAGGACCTACTTCATCCAGGACAACTACTGATAAAGACAGACAGCACCACGGTCATGTGGTATATAAAACAGCAGGCGGCACACATTCTTACCCCCTTTGCAGACTAGCCATGACTTTGTGGGACACAGCATTAACGTACCAAGTACATCTGCAGGCACAATTCCTGCCAGGAATGAAAACTACTCTGGCAGACGAACTAAGCAGAAACCTCATGGATCCCCACGAGTGGCACCTGGATCCACAAGTCTTCAGCATGATAACAAGGAAATGGGGATGCCCGGACATAGATCTATTTGCCTCCCCTCACAACTACCAACTAACAAGATTTTGCACAAGGATATATCACAGACAAGCATGGAAAGTGGACGCTCTATCTTTCAGCTGGAAAAACCTATCAGTATACGCATTTCCCCCTCTGCCTCTCCTCCCCAAGGTACTCCTAAAGGTCAGACAGGAGAAGCCAAGGATGATACTGATTGCCCCAGACTGGCCCCGCCAGTACTGGTTTCCAATACTAAGGAGCTTGTCTCAATGCCCAGCTTGGAACTTACCCTCAGATACCTCATCTACTGTCCAAGCAAAGCAATCAGATCCTGCACAGCCAACTCAGGACTTTAAACCTGGCAGCA
Source organism: Protopterus annectens (assembly GCF_019279795.1). Lineage (NCBI taxonomy): Eukaryota > Metazoa > Chordata > Ceratodontiformes > Protopteridae > Protopterus > Protopterus annectens. The sequence continues at coordinate 19,905,415 of NC_056725.1, read as the reverse complement.
TGGCGGATAATGTAGTCATACAAAACACACCTCTCAGTAAAGCTGCGATGGATGTCATTTTGGAGGCCAGAAGGCCTAGTACTAGAAAATGTTATGCTGGAAAATGGAAGAGATTTTGTACTTGGAACCAGGCACAAGGAACTGATGCAGCTGAGCCAAATATTCCTCAGATTTTGCGATACTTAACTGAGATGCTGGACAAAGGTCTATCTTTTTCATCTATTAAGATTCATGCCTCTGCCATTTTGGCTCATTACAATACAGAGCCAGCAATCTTTTCTCATCCCTTACTAAAACAGTACCTCAGAGGAGCCAAAAATTTAAGGCCTCCAAGGAGATCACCAATGCCTGCATGGGACCTCAACTATGTCTTGGAAAAACTCACCCTGCCTCCTTTTGAGCCAGCTGCTATGGCTGATATAAAGTTTTTATCTTGGGAAAACAGCTTTGCTCCTAGCAATAACTTCTGCAAGATGAGTGTCAGAGCTTCAGGCACTCATGGCTGTGGAACCTTTTATCATTTTTTATCTAGACAGGGTCTCTCTGAGGACAAGCCCAACATTTATGCCTTAAGTGGTGTCCAGTGTGGCTCTTAACCAAACTATTCATCTGCCAACTTTTTATCCAAATCCACAGAACAAGGGGGAGAGAATTCTGCATTCTTTGGACGTACACAGAGAGCTTAGATTCTACTTGGACAGAACCAAAGTTTTCAGAAAGACAGAACAATTACTAGTGGCATATGCTGCAGGATCACAAGGAAAGGCTATCTCAAAGCAAACTATTTCAAAGTGGACAGGCCACTGCATTCGTTTCTGCTACTTACACCATGGCAAGCCAGTGCCTAAGGGCATTAGGCCACATTCAACCAGAGCTGCAGCCACTTCAGCAGCCTTTCTCAGTGGAGTACCAACCAAGGACATTTTAGAGGCTGCCACTTGGAGTTCAGTGCACACCTTTACAAAGCACTATCATCTGCCACTGTACTCTAAATCCAGGGCAGGCTTTGCCACTGCAGTTCTGCAGGTCCTCATAGCCGCTCCTAATGCTGTTTAGCTCCAGCCTCCCATCCATAGCTTTGGGACTCTACCCAAATGTAATGACTGCAACAGTGAAACACAAAGAACATAGTACAGTTGTGTACACTTACCATAAATGTAGATGTTCGAGTGTATTCACTGTTGCAGTCCAGGTTACCCACTCACCATCCCCCTTTCTTCTGATGGAACCTATCTTTCCTTCTCTGATTTATACAACCTGTGTGGTGTATTTGCTTGTAGATGAAGGTAAAGGTTATATTGGTGCATGTATTTATATGTATATAAATTTTGGCTACCCTTTTAGGGGGCACCTGACATCTGGGGCAAGAAAAACTAGAGAAAACGGCATCTGCCGCATCTTTTATACTCCTGACGTCAGGGAAGGGGCGACAGCAGCCGACGCAGGACCCAGGACTTTGGAATTCAGGCCGACTGAGGGCAACCTGCCAGCCGGATTACCCAAATGTAATGACTGCAACAGTGAATACACTCGAACATCTACATTTATGGTAAGTGTACACAACTGTACTATATCTGTTCTAACACAGTAGATAACTTTTACATCAAACTATACGTAGTATACTACTTTGCTCCCGAGTTACAAAGAAATCGAAATTACTCCAATGCATATTAAAGAGAGGAAATTAACTTCTAGTTAGACTAAACAATATGTGTACTTGAAATGGAGACCACAACAACCATCATTTAATGGTGCTCCTAGTAAATGAGGAAGAGTGTAGGATTTTGAATGGCACTGAATTAATGATAGATGACAAAGCATCTTTCTTTCTCATGCCTGCATTATGCACTTAATTAAGCTTATTCCATCTCATAAACTATAGAGCAGTTTTATTTTATACATTTCATATGCTACTAGTCAGTGGAATTTCCAGTAACCCCATGAGATCATTTATTGTGCTTCAGCTGTTTACTGGTTTAAAGGCATAACACAACGAATATTTAAACAGTAGATGCCATGTTGTTTAATAGACCATGCTGCATTTAAGCACAATAGTAATATTTAAAGCTACAAAATGAGCCATCATCTGCACAACATAGTATAGAGCTATGATGTTTTGCAGTTTCTTATTGTGTGTGTTTTTGCTGTGGTATAAGAAAGAAGTAGGTTTTGTTGTAATGCAATCTATCATTGTTGATAAGTGGTTACAGTACAGGACGGTGCAGTGGTAGAGTTGTTGCCTTATAACAAGAGGTTTTCTGGTTTGATTCTCAGTGGGGGTGCCTTCTGTGCAGAGTCTGTATGTCCTCCCTGCATTTGTGTGGGTTGCTCTGGTTTCCTCCCATGTTAGAAAGGCATGCACCTGGAGTGTTTCTCCCTGGGCCTCTGTTGAAAATTGGCTTCATTCCAAGTCAGACTTTCCCAGTTAACAAATGTTAAATAAATAATTATAATGAAGATGTGTATTTATATTTACAAATTATAGTGGAATCACTTACCATCCTGGCAAGCTCATGCCATGTACTTGTCTTTAAAAAGTATTTGATGTTGGAAGTTATTTTTTATACAACACATTGTTAGTTTGTGTCCAGTCCAGAAGTTTCTGTATATTACTTTTATTTAGTGAGGTATGTTGTATATTTCTATTCTTTTTCTTATCTTTTAATTTTGTCTGTTTTTGACAATTCATAACTTTATTTTCAATCATCATGTGCAGTCTGTTTTGAAGAAAAACATAACATGGAATACACATATACCATATAATTCTTTGATGGTTGTTCTCATATATTTCTAATAAATACATAAGAAAAAAAGATGAAAACAATACATAACATTTTGTGGAAAGCACAGTTTCACACAGGCAAATAAACTCTTAAGAATACTAACATAAAACTCTGACTGTATTATAAGTGCACACCTTTTAAACAAAAATTACTATGTCAGACGTGTTATATTCAGTCACCCAACTTACATTATTACTTTACCAACATACAAAAATATTAAAAAAAATTAGTAACTTATTTTGAATATTGCAAATCCAATTAAACTGCCCATGCTAGTATGTCTGTTGTTTTATTTTTTTTATTGCTGGGATTCATAGACAAGCATAATTTCTGTGCTAGTTTTTGGGAGTTATGTATGCTACAAATCTAATCAAACACATAGGCATTGAACAGAGCAGGTAATCATTACAGCAAATGACTAATTTAACTAAAGAGACATGTAGTACTTAAAGGGAGACGCAGTCCTAAGATGCTTTATGGCTGGAGCAGTGCCACAGAAGGGCATATGACTGGCATGATGGATGCCACAATGAAGGCAATGAGTGCACAAACCACTTTCAGAAGAGTAGCTACCCCTTACCAAGAGGGGTGGCCACCAGGTTATCACAGAACCACTGTCCTTCTGCTTACAGGCAGCCTAGTCACCACTGATGACCTAATACCCCAGACATCAGGTGGCACAGACTAAGATAAGCATGTCCTCCCCCCTCCACTTCTACAACTGGACCCACGGAAGTACAACACAACAGGAACAAATGATTACTTACATATGCTACAAATGCAGTCACAGTTTTACAGTGGACTTGCACAGTTGTCATACACACCCTACAGTTGGAAGAGTCATAGCAGCTTTCTATAGCATCCAGCCATTCTCCCCATCTGCTTCTGGAAAAAAAAAACTATATGCATTCTTAAGTATACAAGAAAAAGTGGTAAGATAGCAGAAGACAGCAGCAACAAAAATAAAGGTGTACACAGCATATCTGACTTTTTTTTCTAACCTCTGATTTCCACTACAAGTCAGGTTAGGGTAGCACTACCTCAGATCACTGTACCAATGAAGAGTCTGTTCACTTGTATAGGTGATGCCAGTGGAATCACTTACTATGCTGGCAGGCTCATGCCATGTACTTACCTTCTACAAGGGGCCTTCATATCACCCCAGCAGGTGCTCCTCAAAATGTCTATTCAAGAAAAATATGAAAATCTTTCTCTACCTCTCTCTCTGGCCCACCACTCTAGAGTCCTGTATTCCACAGTGCCTGCAGTAGCCATGGCCTCACATTCAGGGCAACACAATGAGAAAAATGATAACCCACTACTCATGGATGTATATTTATGGATCTTGTGTTGCACAATGTATTGCTGCTGAATGACACTACTGTGTGTCCCTAGTACTGCACCATAGAGCTGAAAGATATAGTATTGCTCCATAGCAATATGGGCATGCACATACTGTATGCACAAACATAATGGTCAGATGCCTCATGGTCATGGAGATGTGTATGACTACCATCAGCGTGTTTGTGTAGCCAATATACTGTTGCAGTGATTTCAAAACAGAGGTGCTAAGAAACTTCAGTAACATAACCATCATAGCATTGTCAACATTTCACACAGCACAGCTCACTACCACACACTAGTGAAAAAGTCAAATTTCAGTAAAGACTGGTAAACATTCAGCTGTAAAGAGTTAAGGAAGAAGTCATTCCTGGTAAAGTTCCTCAGCAAGAACAACAAATCCTGTGGTGAATACCAATCATAACGAGGAGAGTGTTGTGATGTACATGTCACTGCAAAGCAGGCCATTGACATGGAACTGCACCATCTACCCACGGAAGTGGTAGACAACCATGTAGAATGGAAACCTTCTGAAGGACATTGCTGCAGGGGTATGAGGTTTCAGGACTCTGTTTATGCATGGCTATTGTATGTGACCTGTAGGGAGGCTGTGTAGAGCACTTACCGCAGATGATAAAGTGATGCATAAGGGGACAGTGTCCATACATAAGATATCTCTCAGCTTACCTGACACAGTCACAGAATATGTTTTTCCCCAAAGGTGTACATGTATTGGCATGGCTACCCTAGGGAAACATATCTTAGAAAAGTTCACCATGTGCGAGAATAATGTGGTACTGTAGGCCATTCACAAACATGGAATGCATCTCTTGGCCAATTGTGCCACAGACCAGCAGTATCAGGAACAGATACGGCAAGCAATAGTGCATGATGTGAATTTTGGTGGGACCATAACAAGAATTTACAACAAGTTGGGCAAACAGGTACTGATATAATATTTTATGTAAAGGAAAAGGGACGTGGCATTGCAACAGGCAGGTCCATCACAGATGTTAGACCATCAACACTGGAGTATTTCACTAATGCTGAAGAATTTTGGTCTCACTTGCTGCACATGGTGACTAGTCCATCACAGGCTGAGGGTGGCTTGGATGTGGGAGCTGAGCTAGCACCAACAACTAATGTGTCAGTCTAAGAAGGACCAGGTAAGTAATGTCCATTGTAATACAGTATAGCACACTGCAGTGCATTTGAAGAGAAGAATGGACTAATGCTCACCTGTATTTCCAGACACAACTGGTACGAAAATGTAACAAGCTTTATGACAAGGTGTGTCTGTTGAAGTATGCTACAGCTATGTTTTAATGTGTAGTACTATGCATTAGCAGCACAGCTTGTGTGGGGCCAAGGAGGAATCCACTCTGGCCACAAAGTAATAGGGGGCAGTGCAGTGCATTACCTGCATTCATGTGCTATTATTGCATTTGTGGGCAGAACTGAAGCATTTACTATTCCATATGTAGCAGTTGCTTACTACACTGTGGCAAGCAGTTTGATTTAGTGTAAAATGAAAGAAGTTTATAGCACACAGTTTAATATATTTTAAAAAGAAAGTTTTTTTTTTTTTGTGATCTGAAGGCATAAACTATAGCAACTGCTCGATAGAAATATAGCAAGCAGTTGCTACAGTTTAGAAGAAAAAAATATTTATTTTTTTGTTCTTAAACTTAGAGTTGGGGTGGTGCCAGATTGCAGGATGGCACAAGGCACCAAATTGCTAGCTAAACATCTGTTATGTAAGCCATAGGGCTTTGTATGGAGTTATGTGAAGATGGAAAATGGTGTTATGTGTGTTCCTCCTATTGCAGATTCCAGTGTTTAAGGGTTGACAACAAAAGGTCAACAAAGGGATGATGTCAGTAGGGAACCTGTGGCAAAAAATGATGGCAACATGTAAGTGGTAGGGTCCAGTGACACAGTGGTACTGTCCACAATATTCAGTGTTGGAGGTCACCCACACCCACCATTACAGGGGCCACTCAAGCAGTACAGCCTCACCCAGACATGACAAACAGCTTCTAAATGAAAGTCCCTCATGGACTCCACTTATGTCCCAGGCACAAAGAGTATCTGAAATGCATACTTTCAGTCAGATGCAGTATCCCACAAAGGGGATAGATGGGAGGGTAGGTGCCACTGTGTCTCAAGGATCATCCTTGATATATCTGTCATAACTGACATTAACCTGCAGATGTGCAGGTTAGTGATCCTGGCACAATTAGCTACTATACATAGCACTGTGGAGATGGTTAGTGTGCTCTCTGAGTTTTGGGATGACCTGTAACAAGCAACCAAGGCAGATCCATCAAACTGGTAGAGTGAGCATTGGCTCTAGATGATGGTCACTATAGATGTAACACCATAACTCCATGTAGAAATTAGGGAAAAGAGAGTTAACACTGATGCTGATGTAACAAGTAAGCTGTGACATGGAGTATAGAGACTGCAAGCAGATGATGATGCTGAGGTCACCGATGGCAAGGTTTGTCTCCATAGATGTCTCCATGAGACTCATTGGAGCTGCTGTCCAGACTCCATCCATATGCCTTGCTTTCTGCAGCCATGAGAAGATAGTCACAAACTATCCCATTTCAGCCTTCACAAGCTGTTGCTGAGGCAACAGTGATCCTCTGGCCATACCTCTCAACATATTAGGGCAGGAAATCTGGACAAAACCATAAATAATGGAGGGACAAAGGCCAAAAAATAGGGAACATTTTAAATATTGCTCTTGTAAACATAGAAAGTTGCTAAAGCATGAATTTTCTGAAGGGTATGAAATCTGAAACTGAAATGTCTGTCATTATTTGCTGACTTTAATGTTCAACGATTTACCAGTGATTTGACAGAAAACCTCAATTTTATGAAAAACCAAAAATATGTGCAGTTGAGAGCTATGCCTCTGGCTCATCACCTGAGATTCTTTATCAGGCTGCATGCATGTATTTATGTTGATCTATTCCTTTCCTGTCACCTGTGAGCATATGGCCTGCCATGTCAGTTATGGGTGAGCACTGATTTTCAGACAATGGCAGTTATCAGTATGAATACATGGTATGCCCCTTCAGGGTGAATGCTCATGGTCGTTCAGTGTTATCATCATGGCCACTGAGCCCCATGTACTCTCTGATGCCCCACATTTCCCCAGAGTGCATAGTTATTATAGTTAGTCAAATGATCCTACCTCGTATCACAGAGTTGCAGGCAGTTGTCACCGTGTTGTCCATCAGTGCAAGTCTGCCATGTCCAATTGCTAACATATGTTGATATGGTGATGTCTGATGCACAACACTGTCAGTCCATGCACTGCCCTGAAAATGTTGGGTATATAAAACATGCTTCCTTTTGTTCTGTGTTGTCTGTAGTTGTGGGCCAGATGCCTCCTCTTTGCCAGTTCTGCAATGTGTAGCACCCTCCTCTGCTTTGGCTGAGATACTGCTGCTGAGTGTTCCTCCCAATGACTCTCCACTACCTCTTCTGCTACTGATACAGCTGGTATGGACAGTCCTACCAAGATGCTTACCGACTACTCCATCTGTTTGTGCAATGCATTCTTATGCAATATGACGCACACATCAACATTCTTTCCCAAGAGGTGTGGAATGTGTACCGCAGTGCCTAACCTCATGTATCTAGCTAATAGATGTATCTCTTCAGTATGCTGAGCACATGATCCACTATATTGTGTATTTCTGCAAGTACTGCATTATAGGCCTTTTCCAGCATGGTCAGAGTGTTATGCATTGTAGGTTCATAGGTGTTACTAAGCTTGCAGTCCAGGGAACCATTGAAGAGCCTAGTCCAAATTCCCAACTGCTCCCAACACTATCTGTTTTAATGACTTGCTCAAGGTGACACAGTAGACAAATTAGGGCTGAATCAAACCCTGTAGCACATAAAATGCAGCTGACTGCCTCATACCTCTGCACAAACAGACTGTAAAGAGAACTACACCTGAATGTATTTGAACTCATGCCTCCATGAACCACAACATTAGCCAGCCACTCCACAGAAATGAGGGCATATCTGGCACTGCATACAACACATAACAACATATTATACACAACCTGCTCTCTGCTTGAATTATACCTGTGTGTATAAACATATGTATTGAGCATGTATATGTACAGCTACCAACCAGATAACCCTGTGGGAAAATTCCCACACAAGAACCTTCTATAGAGACAGAGTGTGTGCCAGCTGTATAAATCAAGGAAGCTGCCCAGGTGCCACATGGAAGGATAATGTCCTGGAAATTCCAGACCAATCCCTTCTTGTCAGACTGTCAATCCCTCTGGGCTAGGTACGGCCTTGATGACAATGTGTCTGGGGGGCCTGGCTTTATTTGCCTGAATGTACCTAGAAAGATTTAAAGCATAAAATGTCATGTGACTGAAACACTGTTATGTCCTTAAGAAGTAATTTGCATATATCCCATAGGCCTCCAGTACATGAGGATTAAGGTATTACACAGAGAAGATTCTAACTTGGGTGGGTCTTTCTTGCAACTTTTACTGAATGATTTGTCTGTGTGACTAAGTCTATGGTTTTCAGGAGGTCATGGAAGTGGGTGATTTAGCAAAATGCCCATGTGGTACAGGTCCTCTCCTCTGTAGTTCTGGTGAACCATTTATACTCTTCTAAATTAATTAGAACAGTGTTGAGGAACTGGTTCAGGATTCTTGAAATTGGCACCTACAATTTCCCTAACATTTTCCCAGTTGGTATGTGACATACATTCCTTAGTATACGTAGTAATGTATGTAACATGCATCTGTCTTGATTACACTTGTGGGTGACACATTTTGACAAAGTCCTTAACAGCCTCCCTGTCTATGTGGAAATATGCACCATCTGTTAACTTATGAGCTGGCATCACATCAGGTATTGCTTGTATCTCCTTCTTCATAGTGGTCGGTTGTGTTCAGCAATTTTGTAGAAGCTGGCTCTGATGGCAGGAAATAAGTGAGCTGTAGCTGCTGCCAATCTGATATCACTGCTTTCATGTACACCATGATTTCTCAATGTGTAAAATGGGTATGCACCCCCTGTCATTGTACCTGCTTAATATATGTCTGAATTAGTCCATCATTTTGGGTGAATCCATCTGCATATTTCATACGGCTTATTTGCATGTCATCATACAGTTACCAGCATGTGCTGCAAACCATGCTGTTTTGTTCCTTATAAGACCATGTTGTACCTTTGAATCACCATACTCTGTGGATTGCTGCTACCTTCTCATTTGTTCTGTTCAATGCACCAAACAACTATGAATCCCATCCTCTGTCTTTTTTGTTTGTGACCAAAAAGTCTTTGGTGATACCTCTGCAAGATTTGTGATTTTACACATGCAATGTTGAATTAAAAAGCATGCAGGATATTTGACTCTTGCCTGTTTTCATATGTATTTTATGTATAGTCACTATTAACATTTCTGTAGTGGCTTGTCATCTAAAGATTTTGAAAGTCTATTTAGTGGATAAACAGCTTTGTAAAAACTGAACTTGGTGCTGGTCCAGGAATGGTCTTAGATGATTCATTTTTCTTAGTGAAGAGTAAGTCAACAGACATCCTGTTCCTTGTCTGTTAAACTGATAACTGAATGCTGTGATAGGCATATTAGTTCTTCTCTACTATCTTACAAAATTAAGTGCCTTCTGAAGCATTAGACATTTATTTCCATTATTAACAATGTCAGCAGTGCCTTATTAGAACATGAAAATGTCAGAAATGGAAAAGTAAAATTAGTCTAAAAGATAACTAAATTATTATAACTGCAACTAATAGTTCAGCTGAGCTGCTTGTATTGTATAGTTTCATATAGTCTTTAGTCTCTGGGGCTTCTCATGTAGCCACAATTGGAAACATAAAAAAGTGACAATGCACACCTCATTCTGTTTTGTAGAATTCTGACATTTCTTTTTCAGATGTTTACACCACATATGAAGCATAATCTAATAATAAAAATGACAAGAAACTAGTGGGCACTCATCATACTTAAAAATGCCCCCCCCCTCCAATAATGAAATGCCATTTGAGTCTAGGTTGTTTCTTAGTCAAGTTTACTTTTTAAAAAATGTCAGGCTACAACAGACATAGGAAAAATAAGATGTAATTTGTTTTCTAAATGTTGAGTGCCAAGAAATAGACTGTAATGAAAAAGTGATAGGGAGTAATTCAGTAAAGCCTACATGGAGCTATTCTCCTTGTAGCCATAGTGGCATGGACCGAACACGGAGTTAGAAAGCGGAGCGATTCAGGAAACAAGGCTGGGGGCATGCACGTGCCTCCCAGCACTATGCTGACACGGATGCAATTGTGGCATGTAAATCACCTCATTTGCTTGTGAAAAACATGCAAATGAGGTGATTTACTGATCCAGGAAGCAGACAGGCATCAGTGTAGGATCCGTGTCTGCAGTAAAAATGTATGCGGTTAGTAACCGAGTACCAGACTGCAAAAAAAACAGGGCTGTGACAACTAAAAGTAAAGCATGTATTAGGTGCATTAGGCATGCCAATGGCCAAAACTATGGCCATTGGCATGAAAAAGTGATGCAAAAATTGAGAAATCAAGTTTTTTAGCACATATGCCATGTTTAAGCTGAGCACTGCAGAGTGCAAACATGCAGTCTTGCAAAAAATAAAATTAAAATAGTAAAAGGGGAGTATTAAAGGTAAAATTAATTTTCTCATTATATTGGCCAGCATGCAGATTCATACAATGCCAAGTTATAGTGGTTGCTAAGGACATAGTCTCTTGTGTAGTGCTGTAACTAGGGTATACGCAATTAGGTGTATGTAAATGAGCTAAGTTTACTGAATAGCAAAATGGGCCACCGTGTCTGCAGGTACCTAACCGTGTAGGGGCTACAATGTGGTGGCGTAGACAGAAGAGGCAGCTGACATGAAAAGGGGGTGTGTCATGGTTTGTATAAGCACATTGGAGCTCAGCTAAGCACAGCTAAGCGGGTGTGTGTATGAGGCTGCTAAGCTGTGCTTAGCTGGTTAGAGAAATGCTGAGCATGTTCATGTACAGGGGAGGGCCCTTTCTGCTCAGCAATGTTTACACTGGCTCCATGGGTTTACGCAGAGCACACGGGGCTTAAAACTGAGGAAATTGAAGAAGAAAAAAAATAAAAGGAAATAGCAGACAAAAGGCAATCACACTCGCAGTGGGCTATTCAAACCCCTCAATAATATTGCTGGCAGGTGGAATATATCATAGTCAGCCAATCACACAGGCTGCATCTGTAGCACACCAGTATAAAGTATGCAGACACCCTTCAATCTGATTTCCCCACATACTCTGCACCATTGGTGTACACACTTGGGAATTTTAACTGACAAAATAATAGGGGCTGCTGCTGCTTTGCTGCATCTCTATATGCTACAGGCTGAGGGCAGTGATGAGGATGATACTGACAACCAGCCCAGACTGAGGAAGAGAAGAGAGTTCAGGCCCAGGGTAACCTTTCAGGGTCTACATGAGTTGGAGATAGTAGAGTGCTACAGGGTCAACAGGGACATACTACAGCAACTCACTGAGCTCTTCCGCCCTCACTTCAGACCCTCACCCAATAGAGGGGAACCCATCCCAGTGGAAACAAAGGTATGTGTAGCCTTAAGAATACTAGCTACAGGTACTTTCCAAAGACCTACTGGGGACATCATCGGGATCTGACAGGCATCTGCATCCAGGGTACTCCACCAGTTCCTGGATGTCATGCTAACACATGCCATTGAGCACATTTATTTCCCCAACACCCCTGAGGACAGGACCACCAATATGCATCTCTTCCACCATTTAGCACACTACCCAGAGGTACTGGGTGCCATAGACATCAAAGCACCACCCGGTGAGGAGGGTAGAGTCTACGTCAACCACAATGGCTATCATTCCATCAACTGCCAGGTTATGTGCAATGCCCAGAGCATTATCATCAATGAGTGTGCTGGCAGCCCTGGCAGTTATCACAACTCCCATATCTGGCATGCCTCACAACTCTACCAGGCATTTGCCAGGGGGAGACATCACATATGGCCATCTAGTGGGGGATGCTGGCTACACACTGGAACTGTGGATGATGACACCCATCAGAAATGCACACACACCCACTGAAGAACACCATAATGAGGCACGCACAAACTAGGAACATCATAGAGCATGTGTTTGGGCTGCTCAAGTCACGGTTCCACTGCCTTGACATATCTGGTGGAGCCCTGCAGTACTCTTCAGCCACATGTGCACACATGTTCTAAGTATCTGCCATGCTACACAATATGATCCTGTGGAAACAACTGTGGCAGGAACATCACAGGGAAGGGGGACACAGCCCCAAACCATTGCCAAGGTCCCCACAGGCACAGGGGGACTTGGAAGAGGAACCCCCTCAGCCTGTCCCTGTAGGGAGACATAGACATGCCCAGTATGCCCTGGCCTTGGCAATTGGCAATGCATAGCACATACACTGACACCCTGGGGACCCAGGGACTGACACAACACTCTGACTTGCACACACAGTAAAAAGGATGCCACACACATCACACTACCTGTACCTTACCATGTATAGGCTGTGTACTGTGTGCATCCAACAGATTCAGCCCTGAAGCACTGTCCTCACAACTGCTGCAGACACAAGGTAAGTCACTCTTCTTAACAACAAATGAATGGAGTAGTAGACTGTAGTAGCATATCTATGGTATGGCTGCATGTATGCAAGAGAATGGGGTGGGCTACCAGGATAGCAGCAGACAACTGACAGCTATGTGGGACAACAGGAAATGTCCACCAAATACTGTCTGCCCCAGAATATGCAGTAGTCCCCAAGGTGCCAAAACCCAAGGCAGTATATCTGGGGGACTAAGAAACTGCAGGTCATAGGTCACATGCATGGATGTCAATGTTGGAGTCCCATACACACCTCTCATCCTCTCACAGCAAGTCATCTGTACAAAATCATAAAGAAATGTGTGGCAAAGCCCCAGAAATAGGGACAGTGATGAAATATTGTTCTGACAAACTTAGACAGTGATATTAGAACAGGTCTTGCTGTTGCATTAAGTCTCTGAAGGGCAAGAAGTCTGATACTCAAATGTCTGTCATTACTTTCTAACTTCGATCTTTAATGATATGTCAGTATTTTCCAAGACAAACACAATACTATGCTAAATGGACCCAAAATATGAAGCAAACATCTGGACAGTCTGCGGAAATTTGTACAATTGAGAGGTATGCCCCCTCCCCCCAACACACCCATGTTCCCATAGAAATGCAGTAACATTTATGTTTGTATGGTAATAGTAGCAGACCACACATTCCCATGGCTGTCCCAATCAACTTGCTAACTTGTTCTATGTCCACTATATGCAGGGGTCAATGTGCTATGTCTGTGCATGGTTAATACTTTCAGGAAGTAGACGACTCTTACTGTTGGCTGTTGTGGCTTAGTGGTCTAAGTACAGTACTGTGGTTGACAGGCTCTGTGGTCTGAGAATGGCTGTGCCAACTATTTTGCATGTCAGCTACACCTATGCTAGTTGTTGTATACACTATCCAGAAGTCAACTTGTGTAACTGCAGGAAAGCTGGACAATGGAGGGACAGGGGCCCACACATATGGACAGTACACAGCTCGGAGTAACCTACACAGCACCTAGTAGAACAGCAGGTTGTGACATGTCAGTGTAGTCCCAGGTTATAAATGGCTGCCACGTGACTGTGTCAGTACTGACAACAAGTCAGTGGGCACCATCCATAGCCCTGGAATGACAGGGTGTCACAGAATGTACACACATATGCTTCACATATGTGTTCTGCTCTACATAACATTGCATTTGCCTGACAAACTATGTGCAAAACAATAAAGATTGATGTGAAACATCAATGGCAGACAGTTGAGAAGCAGATGTCATACCCATAAGAAAATGCAAGCTAATACAAAAACATTCTACCAACTGTCTACGCTTGGAACAGCAATAGTAACACCCTGTCCCCATGTCTGGGCATGTCTCTGACTGTTATATATGGGCCTGTCCAGACGTCAGTCTGTAAGAGTTTGACTGCTATGGACAACATGTAGCCTTATAATAACACTGCAACACAAGCCATCTGAGGAACACAGCAGATGTAGTGGTGCAATAATGGACAACCTGCTAAACAGGTGAGGAGGGTAGAGTCTACGTCAACCACAAGGGCTATCACTCCATCAACTGCCAGGTCATGTGCAATGCCCAGGGCATTGTCATCAGTGTGTTTCTGGCACCGCTGGCAGTTATCATGACTACCACATATGGCACGCCTCACAGCTGTACCAGGCATTTGACAGGGGGGGGACATCCTGTACGGACATCTAGTGGCGAATGTTGGTTATGCACTGGAATCGTGAATGATGACACCCATCAGAAATGCCCACACACTCGCTGAAGAACATCATAATGAGGCACACGGACAAACTAGGAACATCGCAGAGCATGTGTTTGGGCTGCTCCAGTCACGGTTCTGCTGCCTTGACATGTCTAGTGGAGGCCTGCAGTACCCTCCAGCCACATTTGCACACATGTTCATAGTATCTGCCATGCTACACAATATGATCCTGTGGAAACAGGTGAGGCAGGAACAGCACAGGAAAGGTGAACACAGCCCCCCACCATTGCCAAGGTCCCCACAGGCACAGGGGGACTCGGAGGAGGAACCCCCTCAGCCTGTCTCAGTAGTCAGATGTAGGCATGCCCAGTATGCCCTGGCCTTGGCAAGATGGCAATGCATAGCACATGCACTGACATCCTAGGGGCCCAGGGACTGACACCTCACTCTGACTCACATACACACAGTAAAATGGATGCCAGCCACATCACACTACCTAGACCATACCACATACAGGCCGTGTACTGCCTGCATCCGACAGAGTCAGCCCTGAAGCACTGTCCTCTCAACTGCTGCTGGCACAAGATAAGTCACTCTTATTAGCAATAAATGAATGGGGTAGTAGACTGTGGTAGCATATGTATGGTATTGCTGCATGTATGCCTGGGAATGATGTGGTTTACCGGGATAGCAGCAGACAATGGACAGCTATGTGGGACAACAGGAACTCTCACCCAAATACTGGCTGACCCACAATATGTAGTAGGCCCTAAGCCAGCAAAATCCACTGCACTATGTGAGGGACTTACAAACAGTGGAGTCAAAGGACAAATCCATGGCTGTCAATGTTGGAGTGAGCAAGGTACTAAGTTAACCATCTTCTTTCCATTCCCATATACTGTCAGCTTGCAGCCTGGAGAGCATGCTGCCATTCACCAGCCCCTGGCTCTGACCAAGCAAGAGCTGCAACATGGAACTTCCACCAGGTGACATACTGTTATGTAATATGTTGCGCTGTAGGCATAAATAGTTTCCACTCTCTGGAAAAGCTCACCCAGACTCTGCCACAACTTGCTGTGAGGGAAAGGTTAGATTGTTTTTGCTTTCTTGCATTTTGTATTGCTTTATTGCCTTCTTCTAATTTGTGTCATGTGATTTATTTTCTTTACACTGTTTTTTACTTGTATTCTGCTTTTAACTGCATATTAAACTAGTAAAGAGACCACAACCATGTCTCTTGTGAAGTCACACAGAAATTATGTTTTCTCCCACCCTACCTCCTTGGTGCTGTTGTGTTTTTAAAATCAACTGTCTTTCTAGTAGCCTGCTCCTATAGTTAATTTCACCACATATCTCCTTCCTTCTTCTCTTTCATTGGCTATTGTGAGTAAGCACAAAATTATCATTTTTGTGAAATCATTCCCCTTCAAATATTTAAATGTATTGGCCATCCCACTGTATATCAAAGAACCATAATAAAAAGTGCCCACCCTCTTCCAATCTGTCTTGTTCTTTTAAAATTAGTGGCTCTCCACTTAAATAGCTAACTTTATAAGTTATCCCTCTATCATAGCTAACTGCTTAGTGCAGACTGCAGCTGTTAGGATTATTAACACATTATTCCATCTTACCTTTAAAATCTGCAACATCTACTGCAAGACCACTGATTATTGGAGAGCCTACATTCTGCCTGTCAATAGTCATTTTAGGATTAGTTCCTATGTTTTGCTCCTGGTGAGAGGTTGGAAAATGGGGACATTATTTTCCAGGGACTGCTGATCACCGGAAAGCCTAATAACTGCGTCATATGTGCCAGCTTAGAATTTGTGCTTATTTTGCTCCTGATGAAAGAAGCAGCAGAGTGCATAGATTCCTGAGTGTTTCAGGTTGGGAAGTGAGTGTCTGTGCTTGACCTTCCTGATTGGTCTGGTTGCTATTCAAAATATCTACCAAGAAAAGGCTACAGCAAGCCTACAGAGCCTTACATCATCTGGGACAAGACTATGGATCACCAAACAGGCTGTGGCCTGCTTTTCATATTGGGACTGGTGCTACTGTTTTGCTTCTGGTAATAGAAGCAGCAAAGGAGTATTGTATCCCACCAGAGTGAAGCTGTGGTGAGACCAACACTAGTAGTAGTCAGGCAGTAGCCATTTATGTAAGTGACTTTGTGTCATCATTCTTATAAGCTAATTCTTTCTTTTCAGTAAGTACTGCTTCATGTATTTTATTTATTTATTTATTTGACATTTGTTGACCAGGCTAGTCTGACTGAGCAAGTGCCCTTTTTCACTGGGGGCCCAGGGAGAAAAGCTCCACAATTCAATTAAGAAAAGTATATGGAAACAGTACAATATGACAAATCAAGTAGTGATTAAGAGTACAACATCACATATTTCACTGCAGAAATAGTATAAACAGGTAATTGCAAGGTTAGTGAATTCACATTAGGACTGTCGCCAGTGCACAAAAATAACATTCATTGCATATTGTTTTATGAGCTAAGTTTAGTGTAGATATTAATATAGTGGCTTTATAGCCAATAGGATGGTGGTAGCTGGTTACCTGGACAAGCTATTGAAGTTAGCAGGAGAAAAGTAGGTGAGTGCTATGTGATAAAAGAAGGTCAATAGTAAAGAGGAAGGATGGAAAAGGAGGGACGGGGAAGAGTAAGGTAAGAAATGGAGAAGAGAGGATAGGAATCAAGTGGGGTGATAACAATGACATATCCTGGAGCTGTGTAAGAAGTTTTTAATAGCTTTCTTGAATTCAGGGTTATGGGTAAGGTTTCTAAGGGGCATGGGTAGTTTGTTCCAAGACAGAGCAGGGGAATAGCTATAGAGTTTCTGTACAAAAGTTTTTTTAGGTTTGTGTATTTGTAAGAGATGTTGGTCTGAGCTTCTGAGGAACCAAGGGGGGTATACTGGGAAATTAGTGAGGAGATGCTAGGGCAGGAGGTAAGGTTATTCAGGACAGAATGGATGACGTGGAGTTGAGTGAGTAGGAGTTGGTTAAGAAATTCAAGCCAGTTAAGAGCCCCGAGAGCATGGCAGTGGTGAGATTTAGATGGTAAATTAGCAGCCGATCATGCAACTTTGTTGTAGGTGGTTTTGAGTTTGCAAAGTAGTGAGGTATGCAAGTTGGTTAACACTTGTTGAGCCGTAGAGAAGGTTAGGGCGAAGGTAAGCTTGGGCAAGTGTAAGTTTCTGGACAGGTGTGAGGAACCTTTTATTTCTATACAGTAAGCCTGGTCTATATTAAAATCACAAATGTTTACTTATGCGAATACGTAAACATTAACACATCTTTATTGAACCGCAAAAACATCGATCGTCCAGAAGAGTGAAATCAGAAATGTCGAATCGTCAAGGTTGGCCCTTCTGCAGTATAGCTTCGTAAGGTAAGTGTGTGATAGTTATGGACCTTAGGGTTAGGGTGCGGGTTAAGTGCATACATGGTGATATATGCAAGATTTATTGTAGGGTTAGAAGTAGGGTTTAGTATGGGGTTAGAAGTAGGGTTTTGTGTAGTTTGTGTTTGTGGTTTATTTAGTTGGTGTAGGTAGTATGTAGTGGGCAGTGGGATGGGACAACTATGACATTTCAAGTTTTTGAATTTTGCGGTTTAGGGCGTTCGGTGTATTTGCGGTTCGCGGAATATGTGTCTGCATTTAGGTATTCTGGTAACTAAATGTTCGTGATTGTAATATAGACCCCAGTAAGCCAAGTTTTGGGTGTTGTTTTTTTTTTTGGTACAGTGAAGTACATGGTAGTTAAATTTAAGCTGACCGTCAGTGATTACTCCAAAGAGCTTAGTGTGGGTATCAGCTGAGATAGTTCTGTTGTTAAGGGAGGAGATGGTGAATGAGGATTTCAGGTGGTAGAGAGATTTGGGGAGAAAGAGAAGTTTTGTCTTTTTAGGGTTTAGTATGAGTTGATGGTTAGTGAGGCAAGTTTCAGTGAAGTTAAAGATGTTTGTGTCATGGTAAGCAGGTCTGATGTGTTATCAGTGATGGTGATTATTGTGGTGTCATCTGCCTATTGTATGAGGGATGACTGAGGACAGTAATTGTAGAGTTAATTAGTAAAGATGTTAAAAAGAATAAGACCTAGGACTGAGTCTTGAGGGACGCCTAGTTTGATGGAGAGTTAAAGGGGGAGGGGAAGAACGCCACTTGATGGATTGCTGTCTGCCTGTGATGTAGCTGTTGAACCAAGAAATAGTTGATGATGAGAGGTTGAGTATAGAGAGGTTAGAGAGTAGGATGGGGAGGGAGAAAGTGCCATAGGCTTTGGAGAGGTCTAAGAAGATGCAGGACACTAGCTTATTGTTGTCTCTGGCTAAGGAGATGGAGTTGGTGAAGGAAATGAGTGCAGTGGTGGTGCTGTGGTGTGGGTAGAAGCCGTGTTGGGTGGGAGTGATGAAGTTTTCTTTAGTGAGATAGACCATAATT